>NC_137655.1:12393987-12400320 GCF_963422515.1 Blennius ocellaris | reverse complement strand
GAGAGAGAGAGAGAGAGAGAGAGAGAGAGAGAGAGAGAGAGAGAGCAGAGGGAAAAAAACTGTTTAAAAAGCCAAATAAAAGGTACATTTTGTACGTTTGTTCATGACAATA
This sequence comes from Blennius ocellaris, assembly GCF_963422515.1. Taxonomy (NCBI): domain Eukaryota; kingdom Metazoa; phylum Chordata; class Actinopteri; order Blenniiformes; family Blenniidae; genus Blennius; species Blennius ocellaris. Next base: position 12,400,208 of record NC_137655.1, on the reverse strand, counting down.
CACACCTGATTGTAGTTCTCCTTTTTCTTTTCCGCTCATTCATTCCTAACTTATCATTATATAATGCTGCAGGGAATCAAAATATAGTTACTTTAGCAGAACCACTGCATTTCAATAAGAACATAGAAAGACATAGATCATGCACAAAAACCATAAAATCATGTTAAATGATTTTCTTTGTCAATGGACTGCAATCCATTTTGACCCATGGAATCTTTGAACAATTAATAAGATGTGAAATCAATCAATCTACTATCATTATAACTGTGACATAATGATAAATGTGTCCACTGTCAACATGTTCTTGGAGACGTTCAGAACTTTTTTTTTTTTTTTTTAACTTTCTTATTGTTTGATCCTGTGTACAGCTTTACCGCATACATGAATCATTCTCAGCAGAGAAACTCGCTCTGAGGTAGATCAGCACTTTTCTTGTGTGAAGTGTCTTCTCATATTAAAAGTACTGGCATTACCCTATCGAAAATAGATAATAATGACATTTAAATAAACCCTGTGATTGGGGGTTGCTGGGGTGAATTTAAGTCGTGTGACTCACCGCCAGCCAGCTCAGCTTCGTCAAGCCATTTAGCCAGAATGGCCTTGAGTTTGCAGGCGTTCTTAAAGCTCAGTTGCAGATTTTCAAAGCGGCAGATGGTGGTCTGGCTGAACTCTGAGCCGTGCACGGCAGCGAGAGCCTCTCCTACATTAGTCTGAGTGTAGCCTGAGGGTCAGAACAGAAACAGAAATGCTTAACAAAACACAGACAAACAGAGAAATACCACAGTGCGTGGAACCAGCACCATGGATGGTAACGTATCTCGTTGGCGTCGTCAAACCGTAAGACAACTTCAAGTAGTTTCAAAAATATTCACCCAGTTTGATCCTTCGTATTTTGAAGTCATTGGCAAACATTTCCAGCTCCCGTATTTGTGGGGAATCCATAGCAGGGGCGTCTTCAGGGTCTCGCATGCTCTTTCTTTGGATGTCAGATTTTATCTCTCCACCGGGGCCCCCAGGGGCCTCGTCAGTTGAGAGGAGGGCCGAGGGCAGTGAGGAGAATCCATGGCTTAATGCACAAGAACCACTACTTAGACTGTGATCTGGAAACTTGTACAAGCAAGGCGTAAGAGACCCTGGGGAGAGAGAGCAAGGGGGAGCAGAAAAAGAGGGAAAATTGGTGGTGGAGAACACCAGGAAGGCCCTCGGACCATTGGATAGGTTTTAAAAGCTGTGTGGCTACTATTCCCACATGTCTATTTAAGCCTTCATTTTGACACAGAAACTGTTTCAACTTGCTCCTGAGATACACACTAAACCATTGTGGATGAGGATAGCCGATTAGTTTCCTCAATAGCATAATAATCAACATGTTATAGTTTTCCAAATCAAAACAACAAAATGAAGGTTCCTAATCATCATAGTAGCTGGATTTGTACAGATTCACATTTATCATACATATTGGGTTTTTTTAAGTCATTTTTGGATGATTTCCATGGATGATGTCATGACCTGAGGCCTTTCCATTATTATAAAAACTAAGATGAGTTCAGAAACGTAAATGATTTCAATGTGCATGCAGTCGCTTGGTGAAATTGTATTTTTTTTTTTTCATGTCTAACCTAATATATTACAGTTTACGCAGAATTCAACAAGCCCTTTTTGCAGGCGGTGCTCATCCTTGGCCTTAGTGCATCTGCACAAAGCTGAGTACACTTCATATTCTTGTTTGAAAGAAGCCCTGTTCAGTTGAAATAAATATTGCACAAGAATAAAAAAAACAAAACAAGTTTGCATTCGTTTCTTAACATATGAGAAGCTACAACCTTGACGAATAGTCGTTATTTCTACAGGTTGCAGTTAAATTTGAATGGAGAGACAGAACTACTGGCTCTGACATAAATGATAGATGCCTGCCAGAGTGCCGTATGGGTGAATGACTGCAGCTTGGAATGCATTGTGATCCTTCGCACCAGCGTTCTGCACAACTGGTGTGAAAATAGGTGATAAACTGTGCTATAAATGTCATATTCATTATTTTGCCACCAAAATTTAGAATAGCCTTAATTTGATGGTAATTCTAAAAGTCAACAGATTGTGATTTTACAGTCAACATTGTTGAAAAGGTTTGAATAATGGACTATGCAACACTCCCCTCTTGTGTTGTGGGTGTTGCAGTACAAACTGAATGATTCAGAAATTTGCAAGTCAATGGCTTCAATGGGAAAGGGTGTAGTTAGCATCCTTTGTTTTGTCTCTGGTTCGGCAAATTATTCTGATGATCTATTCTTAATACTTCTTATTTTTACCAGTGTTGTTGTAGCATAAAACGCCTTTAAAAACAAAGCAAGTAAAGCTGCATAATGAATGTTACAGCTTTGCCAAAAAAAAAAAAATATGTATCTTCATAAAGGTTTTCATGTGCAGTAGTTTTGTGTTAAAAAAAAAATTACCCGAGTGATCTTTTTTTTAATGTACATTTGGAAGATGTACATATTTTCCCATGGTCGTGTAGATATTAGCTGTTCCAATGCAAGAAGACCGCAGCTCAATTGTGGACGTCTGGGATCTTGAGTTTGCATATTTGCATTTAAAAATTGTTGATTTGTGCCTGCATGCACAGTGTGCACAGACTATAAATATTACATTATATGAGTTGGATTCAAGATGATTTCATATATTGTCCATACCATTTAATTTACAGAGACTAGTCCAAATATGAGACTGACACAGACACTTCATCCTAAACCCCCCTGGGGTTGTGGGTTAGAGTGAATGGGCCTAATTGGCATAGAGAGTCGGGTCAGCTGACCTGTCTACTTTTCAGAGTTTGTAGTGGATCAGCAACTGCATGAACAGCAGTGGAACGACCACATGCCATGGGTGAGTAGATTGTATTGAAAATTCAGCAAAAACGGCACTGAACTCAAGACGAGGTAGCTTCTATTGATTGGTAGAGACATGGAGAATTGTCAGCAACTTACAGCAATTGTGACGTGACCTTTTCTTACCTGGCTGTGTTCTTTTGCTTTGGCGTTGATGCCAAATTGTGCACCAGAGGGAGGGAAGATGAAATGCAGCCTGTTTCTTTTGAACCCAGGATTATCATTATTGTGAACTTTGTCAAACGCTAATAGATCACAGTCTTGGACTTTAAAAATTGTCCACTTCCAGTGTGAAAACGGCAAGAGTTTCAAACCATCACATGCAAATGGTCCGACACCCTAATTTAAAATGTGTGTACGCGGCACTGAGTGACACCTTTTCTGCTGAAGCTGGGAGGACACTGAAACAAAAGCTTTTCGAGAAACTCTGACCTGACAAAATATCGGCTGACAATGATGATGTCTGAGCCATTTTGGACTGGAACTGCCGCTACAATATATTGACAAAAAAACTACCAAACGCAGCTGTCACAAGCTCCCTGAAATGGGTGGGTTTCCAACCGCAGAGAGCAGGAAAAAGGATGCCACCATTGACCTGTTTCATTGTTCAGCTGACTCTACCAGCCCGAGTGCTATGTGGCAGATTCTACACCCAGACTGCATGCTTTAGTGACTTTCACTTGTACTGAATGTGTTGAATGTGCCAGGGAGAGGTTGGCGTCTTCCTCCATTTGAAATTGCTTCTATTATCTGCATGTCCGATGAATAGCCTTTAGTTTTCATTTGCCGATATGACTTAAATTGCTGTTGGAGGAAGATGGGAAGTCAACTACAAATATTTGATCATTGTCTATAGAGTTTGCAGGTGTCTGTAGTTGAATATTTATATATGGATAATACCGTTGTGCATTTGTGAATGTATTAGACACAGGCAAATTGATAATAGTGACACGGTCAAACCAAACTACAGCAAAGAGAGAAAAAAGGGAAGAATCCATATGATAATCAGATCGACCTGATGATAGAGGAGATGGAGCGATTAAAACTTTTACTTCTAAAATAAATACATTCTCAAACATTTAAATGATAATTTCTTCTTTTTAGTTGTTTTTGTTTTTCTGCCTGAAAAGACCATGTTTACTTTCATTTCTCGCAATGCAAACAAAGTGCTTACACCTAAAATCAGCATCACTAAAGTATGAGTGCTTTGTGCACAGAAGCATCTTGCAGCTGTTTCTTATTGATGAGAAGGGATTTTGGGTAAAACCTTTTACCCCTGAGAACAACAACAAGCTCTTGTATGATTCAGCTGGAGGCATCCTGTTGCCGGTGAGAAAGAGAAGACCTTTCCTTGTCTCTACCTGATGTCTGTGCTGATGCTCCCTTGGGGGGCCTACATAGAGCTATGCTGCGGTAAACAGAGCAATTGTTAGTGTACTATTGAGACAGACTGGGCAGCGGGCCCTCTTCATAACACAGGTGGGCTTACTGGCTTTATGAAAACACCTTTCAAGCTTTTGTGGACACGGACATGGACCTTCCGGCTGCTGCACAATGTGCACAATCCAGGTGTTTACCAGCTTTATGCAGAGCAGACAAACAATAAACATACTGACTGGATGCTGGAGTAAAAACAGCATGAATATTATTTCAACCACAAATAAAATATTAACAGAATTCACAATTATATTCAAATTTAAACAAGGCACAAAAAATGTGTGTTGGCAGACTATTTCTTCATTGTAACATTGCTTGTTGGCAATAAATATTTTACCTTTGGTTTTCTTCTCTATTTTCCTTTTGAATTGTATCACATGCTGGGATGAGCAGCATAGAATGTGGATTGTGCAGGACTTTCCTTGTCTTTGCTTTTACTCATAAGTCTTGTTTTGAGCTTCTGGAACCCCAGGTGCTGACAGTCAGGTTTGATTGGCAGCTCTCAATGCAGAGAACTTTCAAGGTAAAATGTTGCAACCAGTGGCCATCCCATATCTTCAAAATCTGGAACCAAACTCTATCCTCCAAGATTACAGTGCTCAGTCCCACAGAGCGAGGTTTTTATCACAGATTACCTGCAGAATTTGGGATTGGAGAGGACAGAATGGCCTGCCAGCAGTCCTGACTGCACTGAACATTTGAGGGATCAGCTTGGGCTGTTTGTGCCAGAGTGACTCACACAACCACTGAATGGTGAGTAATGCTGGTTATAATATGGAATTTGTCCGAATATAATTTAAGTTTTTTTATTTTTTGGTTTTTTTCATGGGAAATCAGTCTGAAAAAGTAAGGCCGTCATATTGTAATGGGTGAATAATATGAATCCATTCATTCGGGTATGGGCATGAGTTAAAATAAATGGAATGCAGGCACCTCACATATGAGAGCGCATCAAAAAAGTTATGAAATAGTTGCTGTTGTTGAAACAACAGAAAGAAACAAGAAAGTGCACATAAAAAAAGTGCACTTTCTTCTCTTTTGTACAGAAACAACCTTTTGCAAATAATGTCCATGTTGCATTGTTACTCTTGTCACATTTTGTCCTTGTTACTTGTATATTAGCTATTATTTTGGCTTGTTCTTCAATAAAATTATTTTTTAGAGCCCCTAAGAGGATTGCTGTTAAACCTCATATTGTGTTGCATAGTGTTCTGAATTACAATGCACCATTTATGGTCACACACAGGTTCAAAATGAGAAGCCGCTATAACAGCAACATACATTCATTGTCTCATATGTGTATAAAATCAAATGTGCTGCATTAATTATCGTTGTCTGTGAATGTACGGTTCTACTCTTGTTGTGGAAACTGATGACACAAGTAAAAATAAATAAATAAATAAAGCATTTTGAAGTGAGTCATTACAGAGCCCTTGTGTTTAATCAGGTGTTCAGTTGTGGATCTAATATTCATAATACTGGCGGATAGAAATTGTGCAAGTTTGCACAACTGGACCCATGCAGGACACTGCTGTGGCCCTCAAAGTGCCTCACAGACATGCATTACTCAATACATTAGGAATATCTGGCTAAGTTTCAGTTCTCTAACAAGGAGCTTAATGGGAAAAAAAACACATCAGGTGTTTGATCCATGAATGGACCAATATATTCCCTGGTTCACTTAGAATTAGAATTTAAAAAATTCCAATGAGCATTAAGGCTGTTCAGGGGGAAAATAAAAATAACAGGAGGTAGATTTTATTTCATCGCGCACTTCGTAGGCCCTTGAGATTTAAATGTGCGACACTTTACTTGGCTGGCAGTGATACAGCAGGTTGTGACAGCACGTTGCTGCTGAAAAAGTTTCCCTGAAAGTACAGCACTTGCAGTAAAAGTGAGTAG
>NC_137655.1:12248987-12391487 GCF_963422515.1 Blennius ocellaris | reverse complement strand
TAAAAAAATAAACATCAGGACTCCGATATTATTAATGATTCAGTACAAGTTTTTTGTTGAATTGTTTATTTGAGTGCATTGATATTGTAAAATGAAAAATACTTCACAATAGAAATGTTTAGTGAAAAATACTTTTAAGCAGCTGTAATTGACAAACATCGAACCTTGCATAACAAACAAAATGCTGCTGTGAAATCAGCCCCCGGAGAGCTCGCATGTCCCTGCAGACCAAAAACACAAGCTTCATTCTCAATTTTCTTTGAAACTACCTCTCCACATGCCATTTTGGATGATTTTGTGAAGTGTATTTAAATGATTCAAACATATTGTCTCCCGTTAATATCATAATTATTCATGTATTCATCTTTTTATGCAGTTTTTGTTCAATCTAAGCGCTAATGAACACTTACTGGTATTGTTGCCCACTTGAGAAGGTTCAGTGCCACTGTTTTTAAATCAATTCACTATAGATTGGATTTGCTTTTTACATTATTGCATATTGGGTAATTCAGGAAGCTTGAATAAATGATAAAAATGTTGGAGCTGCACATTAAGAGGTACAAAAGTACAGTGTCGTCATTTGATAATATAAGTTTAGCCTGCTGCTGTGAAACGTATAAATAACATTCTGCATGGAGTGATCCTGCCTATTCTCAGCTTCGACAATCATCAGCCGCTGAAACCCCTTGGAGGTTTTTCTTCATAATGTTCCATGGCAAGAAAGACCTTGGGGAGTTTGTCAAACTGATAACATACCCTTAAAGCAATTATCCCCCAAGTAGAGACAGCTGCCCAAACTAGCTGATTAGATACTTTTACATAAATTTGGAGTGGATTTAAATTAATGTGTTTTTCATATCAGTTCATCTTTCTCTTTGCATAAAACCATAACTGTACTTGGAAAACATAATCTCAATGCAGAGAATCAACATGACTGGGCAAATCATCGTTATACTGGAGCCAACAGGAGTTGTGTTAATATTTGTATTATCAAAAACAAGTGAATTCCTCCTGAATAGGTCAAAGCACTATGTCAAAGCAGTACACGGCACAGTGGCAAAATATTCAAGTTAAATAAATGATGAAAGTGATTGCTAACAATCTGTTATCTTGCTGCTGTAATTTTATGGATTCTGGCCTGTAATCATCACATTTCACGAACTTCCTCTATGCAGTTGCTTCTACAATACTACTGCAGACCAAAGTGGTTTGTTTGTGTGTTTGTTTTATCTTTTAACATACAAATCTAAACAAATCTAAACAATGAATACAATTGAAATTAAATCCTACTCCCTTTCAAGTCAATCTGTTTGCATCCTGTGTTGTTGCTGTTTTTTGTTTTTTTTTCCCAATCAATCACATTCTCAAAAAATTAAATAACAACAAATCAAAGCAAAGTCAGAAATATACAAGTAAGTAAATTTTAACCAAAAACCACCGCTTGGATACTGGCTGAGCTCCCCTTCAGTGTGATCCACCAGTTCTCTTCACATATGGAAATGCTGGAATGTTTATAAAGTTGTGCAAGCACATGGATGTTTAAAATTTAGTTCCCCCCTAGATTTATAAACGTTTTGGATGTTCCCTGGGAGTAAGTTATTTGATGCTTTGTGCATGATGTGGGCTGTTTGAAAATTGACCACATCATTCCACTTTAACATTTTTGATTTGAAGACAAGTACATTTGTGTGATCTCTGATCCTTACAGCCCTTCTTTTGCAGTGCAGAATGTAGTGAATGTAGTGAACATTCACTACATGTGCAAGCAATGAGCAAAAATAACAGGAAATCTGTTTAACATTCAAGATCTGAAGAATATTCTGAGTGTAGTTTACCTGCAGAGACCATGCTGTGAGCGTGGGCGGTGGTTGGCAGGCAGTCGCCGGCCGCGCCATGGTGCATGAGGATCGGTAAGGGGGAGTCTCCAGCCAGTGGGTTGAAAGCGTCAGCACCAAAAGTCTGACAAGCCATTTCTGTCTGGGTTTTCTCAAATGGTCCCAATGGTACACTGAAGTTATGCGTGGTCCTTTTCCAGGTTTCTCGTCCTGATCTTCTTTTCTTTTCTTTTGTTTTTTTTTTGTTTTTTTTATTTTGGGTTGTCTACCATTGTCATTTTGATTTTCTTTTCTGATGTTGTTTAGGTAGCGTGTTTTACTTGGTCTTGCTTTTTATCTTGAATCTTGTCTTCTTCCGGCTCGGTTGCCTAACACTCGTCTCTCACCTTGGATTTCGTTTTCTCTTGCCGTGGTCTCTCTGGTTCAGTCAAGCGTTCCTCTCCCTTCAGTCACTTGGGAATATGCAGTTGGAAAACTGTAAAGAAGAACTTTTTCTGTCGAAGAGAAATGGATGTCAGCACCTCAGCCAGAACTCTTGAAGATGGATAGCGAGGAGCTTCAGTTTCGATGTAGAATCACAGGCATAGTTGATGAAATATGTTTCTCAGATGCAGAAATTGTTCTCATTTGGGCCTCGACATAGCAGCCTCTGTCTATTTTTTGCTCTTTTACTATCGCAGGTGATCCACCGTCTGACCTACCCTCAGCATTTCTCTGCCCACGTCTACTGCAGGTATTTATATCCCACCCACCAAAAACTAACCACCCACCCTCTGAACCTGAGATTCCCTATTTTCTATCTAGCTACTTACCGACCCAACCTACCACTTCCATGTCAATGCTGTAATTGCTTGTTTATACTTACGTTTGTTCTTCTCATCCCGGTTCCAAATCCTGGATTAGGGTACAGAGCGGCAAAGAAACCCGATCCCTTCATCTCGCTCTCTCCGTCTCTCTCCATGATTAGAGGATTTTGTTGTAGTGACAGGAAAGTAAAGCATTAAAATTGTCATTAAAATGGCAAATTCCATTGACCAATTTTCATTTTCTTTTGCACAAACAAATCATTTGAAGACACAACATTAAAAAACAAAATACCGGTAACAAATAATCAACCCCCTTTGTTTTACAATAGATCCTTGCTCAATTGTTTAATTGGACGTTTATCGGGGTGCTTGACCTATTTTGACCTCGAGATCATTAGTACCACTTCCACCTGATTCTCCTCAGATCATATATATATATATATATATATATATATGCAGCATTTCATTTCCTCAGTGCTCCAGGTAAATACATCAGGTCTCATCAGAATGGATAAAGGTTAATCTGGAGTGTGGTCACCATGTGCACTTTGTTGTGTCTGCTTGTTTTTGTGTTTATCCTCAGCTCTGCTTGACTATTGTTAAAGTAAGTGGGCAGCAGGTGGAAAATAGCTTGTAGGAGGCAGGCACGACTCAACATGCTCAGGCACGGAGTAAATTTGCCTGCATGCAGGCCTCAATTTTATTATTTTTTTTTTTACCATTCTTTCAGTCCACACTTTCAGTTACTAGTTAAAGAAAAACACAAGTATATTGTATTATTTAGGGTCCCCCCCCCCCCCCCCCCCCTTTTTGCCTTTTACTGATTGCAGTTTAGTCTATAACGTATTTCACAATGGAGAACATTTTGAAATGCTAAATTGATTACTCTGTACAATTTAAAATTTTATCAAAACGCTTGTGATATGAAGCTACTGAGGCATGTATTGAGCATCTGAAAGAAAAACAAGACTCTTCATAATGAAAGTATTTGTGAGAAATAGCCAGGCAAATTTAAATGGACTCTTTCAAATGGCATTTCACCAGTTCAGGTTTGAAATAAACAGAACCCAAATCCCCAAAATTACAAAGCCAATCAAATGTAATTTTGTGTGACAAATTGAAAGAAAGAAAAAAGAAAGAGGTCTGTATCCTACCTAAAATACTCATCTCTCTTCTTCTTTTTTTTTCTTTTCTTTTTTTTTATAAGCGACTCCCACTCAGGCTGAAGACCATCTTCCCAGTTGGCTAATGCAGGCTATTTTTGCTCACGGAGACAGAACTACCTGTTTCACTGCTGTCTGTTTGCTCCATGTTTAAGATGTTCATTCTCCTACGGTTGAGACTTTTCAGGAAATTATCAGGCCAATAGGTTTCACTCACTTGCTAAATAACTAAGAACAATCAATCTCAATAGACATAGGTTAAACATTTAGGAATATGTATTTTCATACCATACATGCTGGTTGCGTGTGCTTGACGGACTTGTCAAAGAAAAACCAAATATTTAAAAATATTCTATGACAAGTGCTTATTTACGTCCTTTTTCAAAAGTAAACTCATTAGAAAGGAACAAATGATTCTTCTCACTCAATGAAAACATGGTAAAAGCTAACTTGTGTAAACCAACTTTCCAACAAATAATTGGGAAAGCAGAAAAAGCTCAACTTTCCTATGGTTGCACACACACACACACACACACACACACACACACACACACACACACACACACACACACACACAAGCCTAAATCTAATTATTGAAGAGACTATGAGTCAAAGGGGTTCTACTAATGCACCTGTCCGAGATCCACCTCCCCTTTTCTCAGCTACACACACACACACACACACACACACACACACACACACACACACACACACACACACACACACACACACGCACGCACATACACGTGTAGAGACAAAATCACAATGAATTCGATCTTATGTAACATTAAACAAAACAATGTTACAATAGACAGAGGCACACATATATATATATAGCACATATATATATTACACACACACACACACACACACACACACACACACACACACACACACACACACACACACACACACACACACACACACACACACACACACACACACACACACACACACACACACACACACACAGAGCAAAGACCACTGATCCACCCCTTGATGCAGTGGGAACAGGGCAAGGTGACACATTCTCACAGGTATCACATCCATCCAAACATACAGTTTACCAGGTGTGGTTGCCATACTCGGTGTGCATGAGAACCACACAGCATGTTTCGTTCGCACATCATCTTGTGCGATAAGCCTAGCCATGCGCACATGTGTGGGTGTGTGTGCGTACATGTGATTATCATCTTTTTAAGTAAAATATCATGACCCTTAACAATACAAAGAAAAAGTGCAATGAACTAAGCTTGATGACGCATTGTGTTCTCAATTTAATTGCCTCTTCAGCAGTATCGCAGTGAGTGTGTGAAAACGTCTTTCTACAGTAGAACTAAGCAAACAGTGTCAGAGTGAGACAATAAAAAAGGTTAGAAACGTTAAAAGGTGCTTCATGTTTCGCAAACAGAAAGAAGAATGACTGTGCAAAGTGCAACTTTAACCAGATAATTGATTATTTAATTCACGTATCACTAAAATTACTTTAGTCAGAAAAAAATTGAAACGTGTTTGATTGAGGAGTAGTTTTTATTTCATCGTTGTATTTTCTTTAGAAAACAAAAATCTCAAATTGAAAAACTAGAAAACAGAATTCAGATATCCTTAAATCTAGCAAAGTTCTATAGGGAAAACATATGGTCGAACAGAGAACTAAAAACACAAAAAAGCTGAGATTGTATGAGATCCAGGATGCTGTGGTGTAACGCAAAGTGGTAACCAATCAATACGGCAGTGACATACACCAAAGAGTCAAAGTTCAGGACACATCGACGGACACAATCAGGATGAGAGAGCTGCAATCAACACATGAGGGCGGTGGGTCAGGACACCTGAAGCAGGAGGAATGTAAACTCAACTTTTATTATTACTGCCATTGCTGAAATACAGATAGTAGTATTAGTTAAGCAGTTTATGTCACAAATTCGAATGATGCTCAGATTTGTTTCCTTTTGATCCTGACATGTTCCCTCTGTTTCATAATCATTGACCTGTTGTGCTCATTAAAGCTTCTCTCATTGATTGTTGCATCTCATGTCACTTTAATTTGAGTTCTTCGAGCTGTTTGGTTTGATACTTCTACATGCTGCCACGTGTTGGCTTCATGCTTGTGTCTTGCATCCTTCACCAGGTTTTCTCACTACATTTCAACAACATCAAATGTTGCCTTTACACAAGCTTTTTTTCTGTTCTTCTATCACGCCTTTATGTCCCTATACTTGCCTCAGTTACACTTTTGTCAAATACATTGGCTTTTGAACTTTAACATCCTGCCTCTGATTCATCTGTATGGTCTGTTTGATTTGAGTCATGTCAATAATGACAATCTCCATGATTCCAAAGAAATACAGAAAGATATTTTTCTTCTAATTTGAAAGAATATACAGTGGTTATGTGCATTGGATTTAATGCCCTTTTTTATTAGGGCAAAACATCAACATGTAAATTTACATGTACATATTATAGAATACAATGATGTCATCAATGGACTATTTATTTAACCCATTGCCAGCAGTGTTTTTGATGCTGTTATTTTAAAAAATCTAAATTCAGATTTATTTGCTTCATCCACCAACATGTCGAATGCTATGGCATCACATTTCATTCAGTGCTTGTTGAGACTTATCAATGAATAAACCATTCAGTCATTCATTCATTCATTCATTCAGTCTATACCAAAAACATAAGCAAACACACACAAGTAATACAGTTTTCAAGCAGATCCTTTGTCATGGTTTACATTTTTCTCGGGTTAATTTGAGAGTCTGACTCCTCCTCGTGTCTGATTGCTGCCGCCTGCCATGATGTGTTTCACCTGTGCTTGATGTGTGAGATCACCTTCACCTGGTGGCTCTGATATATATTGAGTGTCTTCTGTGTGTTCTGGTTGTCAGTCTGTCTGTGTTTCAGTGTGGATAGAGTGTCTTTGTGTTTCCCCTGTGTTCTTTTGGACTTTATTTTTGGTCTTTCAGATTTTTCGGTGTTTTTCGTGTGGATGAATTATGAGCGCCTCTGATTTAAACCGTGTGTCTGGCGTACCAAGTCCCCTCTGAGCCATACATAATATAATCTTTCATGTAAACATTGTCTAAAGCTCTCGTCTGAATGCTCCTACTTGTGTAGAACGTCACTCATGCTGTTATTCTTCGTAGCAGATCACAGCCAAACTGAAAACATAATCTACAGTATTTGCATGTTCATACAATTTTGTACGCTTCATGCTTTCTCTTAGTAAATCAGTTCATTTGTGTGATATTTACAGTAAAAGTTTGCTTATGCCAAACCAGTCAGATTTATGAACATGTGTGAATGAGCTTTCATGCTGAATTTGCTTTCTAAGGCCACAGTGCCCCTAGACATGTGTCCAAATAGACTCATAGACTTTCCTTTTGCTGCACCCCAACATACTCACATTTATAGTATGCATGTTGGTGAGGCAAATCAGCTCATGAATAAGAATAGATGATCGATGAAACAATGTTGTCTTCTCTGAATTTGGGAATAGCATCTACAGTGTACTGTATTCCTGGATTTATGTGAGTGCAGTGTCTATGGCATCTTGCTCACGCAGGGCAGCATTCATGTTTTTGCCTTCCTTGCATGGTTGACGTGTAAACCAGCAGATTCCTCCCAACTTGCTCCGTGCTCATATCTGTCCAACATTCTGATAATTTGCGATCTGACCTTCAGTCCAGCGGCTCCACTCACTCAGCTGTCGGCGGCAGTTTGCCCATCTCCTCTGAGCTCTGATAGGAACATGTTGATCAGACAGCTGTTAAAATATTGAGACCATTTTGAGCTCAGAATTGTCTTCAAAGAATTAAGGTTTTCTATAGTTCCCAGCTGAGAAGCACAGACACAAGTATCACTATTGCAAAATCCACATTAGCAGACATAGGCAGCGGTGGAGAGGGAAAAACTCCCTTTAACAGGAAGAAACCAGTAGCATCGCTCAGAGGAGACGACTTTGTTTGGAGCCAGACTCAGAGGAGGAGAATTTCTGCTGTTCCGGTGGGGTTACGAGATAGGAGAGAAAAAGATAGGACAGACAAACAGAAATTCACACCCTGGTTTGGAAAGGGTTTGGGATTCTCTGTCCAATCTCATTTAATGTCTGTAATCTGGATTAGGTTCATCGCTTCACTGTCCTTGTCGTTAGTTTTTCACGGCAGAGTTGTTGGACGAGTTAATTTTCCTGTTAGGTTTGTGTTTATGAATCTCAATTTTGTGTGGATAGTGGCACAGTGCTATTATTTTTGGTTAATGTTTAAAAATTATGTATATTCACAAGTTTAAGTATGGTGTAATTTTGGAACATACTTGAATTGTACAATTATTAAACACAATCAATTAATATTACTATTGTCATTAATATGAAAAGAAATCTGCAAACCGTGGACACCGCTCATGCTTGTGCATTTTTGGGCGACGTTGCTGATACATGAAGTCACGTAGTATTAGCTGGGTGGTATCGAGGAATCTTTTTCCAAGTACGAGTCCTCCACGCAGTATCAGGTCCAATACTGCGTGGAGAATGAGGGTTTCAGTATTGATACAATCAATATGATATTGTCTTACATAAGCTACAATTAATTCAATCATTGATGGCATTATGATTTAATAGTTAAAACAACAACAAAAAAATATTACTTTAATTTTGTACACCACCATTTCCAGACATCACAGAGTAAGTATGTACAAATTCTGGACAGTACTTTCTTTATCTGTAATCTGATACAGGAAAAGCTCACAATGTTATTTTCTGATGTCAGAGATTACTCCCAGCCAACAAAACAGAACTGATTGATTTGTGTTTATTTACTGAGGTTTATACAAGAGAAAATATCAGATGGTGGAGTGTGGGTGTGTGCCTTTTTCTTTTAATAATACATGGCAAGCTTTGTTGACTGACCTTGCATCACATTTTTCAAATTACCATGAACACCGGGGTGCCAATTCTTCAAAACAACATAAACATTAAAGCATTTGTTAAAAACACCATGTTTTAACCCGGCCAGAACATGACAAAAGGTGACATGGGTTGAAAATGACTTGTTTTTGAGTTGCTGGAACCATTCATTATGCACAGGGTGTACGCTGAGTGAGGTATGTCTGATGGTTGAATACATCATGACAGGGGTCAGCTCTCATGATGAATATCAAGCAGAACTCAGGCCCCACTCCGACCACCATCTGCCCCGAGCTATACCTGACTCACAAAACCAGCAGAAAAACACCAGCCGCACACATCCGAGAGGGCTAATTTCATCAACATATTCAGCAAACCCTATTCGGACGGCAAAGGTTAACTGTTCTTAGGACGAAACAAGAGCGGGTGCTGAATCTGCCCTTCTCGTCTCCAGCAGATTAGTATCTCTCTCTTCATTAAGCAAATGTCAGCGTCAAATATTTGCCAGTTAAATTACAGTTTGCCCACCTTTATGCACGTCTCTTTTTTCTTTTCTTTTTTTTTTCTTTTTTTTTTTATAATAAGGGACAGTTTAGTGAACCATCAATTTTTTTCTGTAATCTTATAAATTCATGCCTATTTGCACATATCTGTTGGTCATTTTCAATGTCACATGAAAAAGTACATATTTTTCTTGTAAAAGCATGTGTATTGAAATGATAAATCATCAAAAAGAAATGAATGATAGCAGTGGAATTGCATTAGAACTTCTCCGACTCGGCTTAATACGTTTTTATTGCAATACAAAAAGAAATGTGAAGGACCATCAACTTTCTGAATAAACATCCCCAACTTAACCCTTAGCTTGATTTGAAGCAGCAAACAGCAGGGATTTTCTATATTGACTATGAGCCTTTGACTTGAACTAAGCAAGTCTCATCTCTGAAGTGCTCCTGTATAGAAAGTGTAATGAAAGTTTTAAGATGTTCTTGCAAACCGCAAGCACAAGGCTAAATGCATGCATCAATAACATATCCGTAACTCTATGTAAGGAGTGAGGAATGAACAGAGTGCGGTGAAATAAGAAAGTGAAATGATGACCAAAAACCTACGGTTAAATTCCAGCTGGCAACTTTCCATCCACTTCCTATGAACCGAAAAGCCACATCACATCCTCAGCCATGAAGGAATACAGAGAGCATGCCTTTCTGTATTCCTTCACATAACCGTTGTTGAGCTTGCTAAATATATTTATTGCACAGCATGCTGAATGTTTAAAGAGATCTTTATTTCATTTTACAATCCATATGCAATTGTGGCACTGGACAAGTTTCTCCCTCATTCTTTACATAATCAACAAGGCTTCTGCTGCGACGCGCTGCTCTTTGTGAGTCTGTTCCTGTCATTCCCTTCCCTGCACTTTGCAGCGCTCACAGTTTGAAGGACAAATCAACTGAATAACAGAACGCTGCCGGGGGATAAGTACATCTACAAGATAGATGACTTTGTTGAGAAGCTCTGACAGGAATGAAGAAAGTGGAGCCATGACACAGTGACGCCTATGATGCACCAGATGATCGACCAATAATAAATAAAAACAATAGTGACAGCTGTATGGGGCTGCCACGGCTTTTGTTTGGAGAAACATTTGTAAGGATCAGACTGCTGCTGGAAAAGTTTCAATTAAATTTCGATGAAATCTTTGTGAAAAATAAGCACACTGAAGGGTGATGCAAGAGAGGAAACTGTCTCAGCGTATGAAGTTCAACATCATTAGCGTCACGTCCTTTCAAAATTTACCAGTTTCTGATGTGCGTTGCCTCTTGTCCTGCAGTGGTGTTCTTCAAAAGAACTGGCTGTGATTAATCAGGTGTTTTGAAGCAGGAAGACATTCAACATATGCAAGGCAGTGACTTTCCATGAAAAACCTTCTTGGGGAGACTGTCCTAAAACTTGTAATGTACAACATTTATACAAAAACACGACAAGGATGAATTTACAATGAGGACGATGATAAAGCTATATTGCCTGCGGGGGCTGCAGAACAGATGAATAGTAAAGACATAAGGACATGATGTGCACATGCTGCATATTTGCATGCCGTCCAATCAACTTCATGCTCGTCATGTTTCTGCACTGGCAACAAGAGAGGAAAAGAAAGGAAAGAATAAAATTCACACAGAATGGATAGGTGGTAGCTAGGCAACAGGCACCAAAGCAGGGCAGTTTACTCATGTGCCCCGTAAGTCTACAAGCTTTATGAGTTTCCATTTATCCCTTTATTTGAAGGAAAAGGCTGTGCCCTGGGTCTTCACAAATGAATGCTGGTGGGGAGGTAACATTTTTATCTGCATGTCATGGTGCTGCTTTTTTTTTTGTTTTTGTTTTTTGGTCGACCGAAGAGGTGTAGTAAATGTGCCTGCTGTCATGGGTGTTGATACTTGACAGTAAATTTGTGAAAATACTTAAATTGAGTAGATGTGATGCATGGTGAATCAAACTTGGTTTGAGGAGCTCTGCGTGTGTCAGACATGTTTCATGCATTGCATCAAAGGTTCATTATTGTGTTCCTTCGGAGATTTATTCAAATCAGGTCAATTATAATCTGGCTTTGACTCTTTAATAGACAAGCTTGACTTTATTCAGCAATTGCCTTAGAAGCTGTTTGAACTGATTTTTGAAATATTTGTTGAAATACTATGCTATAGTCATGAGAAGTTAGTAGAGGTCTATAATTTTACCTTAAAGTCACCATCTGCTTCTCTGAAGTTGTGCTGCACCTGACCACCAGGAGGCTACAACTAACGCACGAGAATCACAAAAGCGAGACTGAAGTGGAGATGGAGAGAGGCACACCAACTGCTCAAACTCTCATCTAACCCCTGTGTCTTTCACCTTAAGCTTCATCTCGTGTCTTTTTATGGATGCAAATATAGCAGAAATACCACTCCCCTATCAGTTTTATCTGCATGCAGTTTATTACACACAGAAATTGTGTGTGTGTGTGTGTGTGTGTGTGTGTGTGTGTGTGTGTGTGTGTGTGTGTGTGTGTGTGTGTGTGTGTGTGTGTGTGTGTGTGTGTGTGTGTGTGTGTGTGTGTGTGT
Source organism: Blennius ocellaris (assembly GCF_963422515.1). Taxonomy (NCBI): domain Eukaryota; kingdom Metazoa; phylum Chordata; class Actinopteri; order Blenniiformes; family Blenniidae; genus Blennius; species Blennius ocellaris. The sequence goes on along the minus strand of NC_137655.1, from coordinate 12,379,670 downwards.
GTGTGTGTGTGTGTGTGTGTGTGTGTGTGTGTGTGTATTTCCCTCTGCACTCTAACAAAACCCAGACTTATGAAACTTGATGTGTTTAATATGATGACAGGCGCCTGACAGTCTCAGAGATAAGCAAGTTCATGTCGTCTGAGGTTATTTATTGATCTGGAACCTCAGGCTTGATATTTACTCACAGCTGCCTGCATGCAATAAAGAATGATGTGATACATACAGGTAGTATGGTTCTCAATGTACGGTAGGAATAAAAGTAAGATGTTCACTTTTATTGATCGCTGTGATCAAATTAGCTTTTCAAAGGAATTTTAAGGCACAGACACAAAATAGAAGAGACATCCTGGAATCAACTAAGCCATGATGTCTTCCTATTTGACTTGTTTTCCTTTGTCACTGTCTTCAAAATAGAATAAAGTTTATTTTCTGACAATTGTGTTTTTTTGTAAATTACAATAATCTCTATATTATTATGGCCATCCTCAAAAATAAGTCAATAATGAAGACAGTGACTCACAGAGAATTGGTATAGTATTACCTTCTCTACAGTCTCATTGAATTTACTGTTCTTTTTATGCTCTATCCAAAGCTGATCACTTCTTTCTCATGTGGCAATGAGCTGCATAAGTGATGTAGGAACAAGGAAGACAAAAACTGAACCAAAAGGAAATCAAGGTCAGAAGCTTCTATGTGACTGTTTAACGACTGGATGAAGGAGCCAGCCTGTCGTTGCATCAGTGTTCCAATGAGAGCTGCAAATGCCAAAGGAAAGACATAAAGTGGTGGTAAAGGTGCATTTATTGGCAAACAAATGCTACAGCTGCTTGGCCATAAGGCACATCTTGTATTTTGCTGCCCAGCTGCCAAGAAAGTAGAAAGGAGGTTGTCCTCAGCAAGTTATCTTCATGTCCCTCTGCTTCTTGACCATGACCAAGAGGTTTAGGTTGCTTTATTGAAACCATTGGGTAGATTTGTTTTACAGAATAAAAATATTGCACATGGCATTCCATTACAAAACACACATTGAACCTGACAGGCAGGTACTCGATGGAGTGATGAATTGTAACAAGTGGGAGAATGCTTGTAGTTGAATATAACCTGTGAAGCCCTGCCAGTGTCCTCAACACTCTCCAGATACATTTGACCCATTTAATGAAGATTTTATCTTCTTCAGGGCAAAAGCCACTGCCACCAATCGGATTAACTCCCATTCCTCAGCAGTTGTTGAAACTAAGTGCGGGGCTCAGTTTGTGATTCAACACCATAGAATTCCTTGTCCGAATCATCTACAGCTGAAACTGTAAAAGTGCTCTTACTTTAGAATTCTTTATTAAATAAGTGGCTATTCTGATGGATTCTGTCATACAGACATATATTTTCTATAGATGCTTGACTCCTCTTTTGATACAGTCTTTGTCTCTATAGGAATCACTCATTTTTTGTTGCTTTCTAATGGGGAATTACAGACAGAAGCAGCACAATGGGGTATTATAGCCTCTTGACATTTTCTGCAGGAGAGATGGAGAGCAAATCAACAGGGAACTTTAATATCATAGGTGCTTCATATTTTATTGGCTCAGAATGCACCAAAATTGAAAAATAATGGCTCAATCTCATACTTCTGCTCATACGAACGTGAAGGATTCAGAAAATGATGCAAAAGTCGGAGCTGTTTGCTCTTGTAGAACAACCATCTCATGATCTCTAAATGAACTTATTTTTCATTATTTTTCACTTCAAATTACAGTTACTATTGCCGTAGTTGTAATACAGCAGTTGCACAGTGAATTCATTTGTTTCTGGGTTATTTGTTTTTCTTGACCCTTTTGTGTATGTCAATGTGTCTGTACTTTAAATCAATTCCAGGCTTTTATTTGCGACTTGCAATTGTTATTTAATACAATTTGGTAATGAACAACTTGACTTTAAGAGAGGAAGGAAGGAATGGAGGTAGATACAGAAACAGTGATTGATAATATAATAATTTTCCTTAAAATACCAAAAAGACTGAAGTTGCTACTCTCGTTGATCTCTTTTGTCTTCGCATCAGCTATTTCGGCTATTTTTCTAACAATAGGAAACAAGTTGTTTTGGAACATGTCTCGGTCCAGTAACACCAGGCCAATGAAAGGAACTGATATGTAATTAGGATTCAGCCTTTATCTGATATTTTACCATATCTAAATTATGAGAGCATTATTACTGTTAAAGTGGTGGAAGTCAAGAAAAGTAACGACTGGGGCACGGTGCAAAGCATTGAGATGAATGGACATAGGTGGATTACATTGCTAACAACTCTTTTTCCATCCACTGACCGTGTTTAATCTATAAAAGAAAATCAAAATCTTAAAATGTTCCTAAATGCCTGCAGAATCTGTTGTTCAAACCTTAATCCTCACCAATATGCCAAAAACACTTCTTCGATCTGGAAATGCTGACCCTCCTTAGTTTAAAAACCATGTAACTGTGACTGCATCGTTATAAAATCCAGCAAAGGATTGAAAGGAAATAGACAATAATTGAGGCAATGGGCCTTAAATCCCTGCCTTTCTTTGATGATGCCATTGGGGCAAATTAAAAATGAAAGGATGACACTGGCAGGCACAGGATCTGGCACTGGTACATTTATAAGCACCAGACAACCCAGTGTTGTAGGACAGATTTGGGTTTATTATGCAGGCCAGGTCTCATCCGTCGTGACGGAGGAATGAAAATAAGAAAACATAACATCTCAGGGCTTGTCGTTCTTTTTTCTGCAATTCAAATAGCGAGTGTGATAAATGTGGAGGAGGAAGTAAATTGAATATGGTGACAATTAGTCAAGGCAATAACACAAACTGGGTGGCATTGTGAAAATTGGGAACAATACATTATTTTCTTTCCCTCGCTTTTCCAGTGTATGTCTGCATCATAGAGACCAGAGCTCAGAGGCTCAGATCAAACGGTTATGGAGATGAAAAGCGCAGGTCTCTGGGGCTGATCGAGAGCAATGGACGAGAAATGGAGATCAGAGAGAAGGAACAAATGGAGGCTAATTTGCCCTGATAATGCAGATTATAACTAAAAAGCTTCAAAGAGTGGCAACATAAACTTAAGATCATGGATCAGATTGTTTGATTGTTTGAGGGTCATTTCAGTACAACATGGATTGGACCATACAAAAAAGAAATTAATCTCACTTGTAATCAGCTTGGCTTTGAAGACATTTCACTTTTTGTCAGCGTCTACTATACTCCAGTTCACCTACTTTCTATTGCTATTGTCACCTTGAAGGCAATCTCTACGAAACTGTGTTTGAAAGTGACAGCGCTGATTGGATGGATTGCTATGTACATGGCAACATGACTTATCTAATAAGAAATGATCAGAATTTTGTCACAATATGACATGTAAAGTTAATGAACAACCTCAGAGTTAATGTATTTGGCATTACATAATTACATTTATGCCACCTTTTACATCCAGATAACCCAACATTTATGAACGACTTTCAAAGCATCAAAGTGCGGGAAAGAAAATTAATATGGAAAGTGTACATGTGCAAAATAGAGTTGTTGATGTCCACAGCGACTAAACATTAAAGCCTCGTGATTTAGAAGGTCTGGTAAAGGATATGAGCTGTTCTGCTATAGTTGAGAATTTTACCATTTAGCATCAGCTTCAGCAATACATTTCTTTAAATTTGGGAACATATACATTAAACCAAATGTGCTTTTCAAACTTTGCAGGAATATGGATTATTGTATATATATATAAGTAATATTGAAAACAAATTCTGCACAGATGGCCCCATCTGCTGTTTTGTTTTATTTCTTAATATTATTTTGAGATGAGCAGTTTAAATTATCAACTTTATTTAGACTCTGCTAACAACAACTAATGGCAAGCACAACCCCTCCTACACACATTTGTGCTCTGCATGCCAGCAATCACTACAAAATCTGTTTTTTGGGGGCAGAAACTAAATAAGCCATGAACAAAGTTCTTGTCAAATTCAAAACATGTTATCTGTTAATATTTATTTGCATTCTCTTCATTTTATGTAATTTTTTTTTAATGTTTGGCAACATTTTAGCCAACCCTACTATACAATTACTGAAATATGTCATAAGTGAATCATCATAACTGATGGTTGTTATGGTGAACTTGAAGAGAATTGGCACTCATTTTTGTAGTATTGAGTATTTCTTTGTTCTTGTTTTTTTGTGTGTTTTTTTACTGTTTTCTTAACTAATGAATCACAGTGAACTGTTAACTTGTCATGGTTGAATCCTCCCTCTGGTCTAACAGGAGGACTTTCAAGGCTGCTGTGACATTTTAATTTTCCTCCAGGATCAATAAAGTAAATCCATTCCATTTATATCCTTCACTTCTAAGCATGATGCAATGCTTTACATGCTGGAGAGTGAATTTCCAAATGAAAGCATAGATAGCTGTTGCTGCACAATTTCAGAAGAGGCGCCAATTAAACCTTCACAACCGCAAAGTATTCATCCGATGTAAACCAAATGAATAGGAATAGGAACAATAAGCCCACGGTCTTGCATAGCTCATGGGATTGTGCAAATTGTTTAGTATGCCTGGCATGAATTGTGCCCCCTGGTGCGGTTGCTTTCACACCACACTCTATTCGAAACTGAATTCAAATGTGACCGGCGACTCACGAAAAAAAAAAAATCTGGTTAGGTGTGTTTGTCTTTGGCATGCGCCAGAGTGTATGAGTGTCACACCTACACTTGGTCTAAAAACTCAACCGAAAAATGGCAGGTTCCAATTCAACCTAAGTGACAAATTCAAATCATATGTATTGACCTGACCTGGCAATGTTTGAACTGAGCTATGCCTTCCTACACTACTGCTGTGTTTATATCTTCTTGTCCTGACTCTGCATCATGTAATTCTCTCTCTCTCTCTCTCTCCTCTCTCTCATCTCTCTCTCTCTCTCCTCTCTCTCTCTCTCTCTCTCTCTCTCTCTCTCTCTCTCTCTCTCTCTCTCTCTCTCTCTCTCTCTCTCTCTCTCTCATCTCTCTTCTCTCTCTCTCTCTCTCTCTCTCTCTCTCTCTCTCTCTCTCTCTCTCTCTCTCTCTCTCTCTCTCTCAATGGTGAGTTCCACGTCTTGCCAACTTATATCACTGAAATCAAAGACAAAGATGAAATGTGAAACAGAAGGCAGGCCCCAGCATCACGTGCCATAGTCACACTCCTCCTGAACAGCCATTTATCTTGACCTCCTTCTCAAAATGCTAACCGTAAAAGGTCACTTGTCAGGAAAACATAGATTTAAGGTATTTAGCCTTTGAGCACAGAACATGTGTTGCAGATTTTCCAACCAGTCTAGATATTTCGCTTAGACTCTTAGTAGCAGTCACCGGGGATGCTTGTAGGTACAACATGCATACCTAATAGCTGGCCGGTTTTGATCTGCAGCTCCTTGTGTGCTTTCACACCTCTGTGTAAGTGCTTCCCTGATGTCTCATAGTATTTGCCACATTTACTAATAAAATGCTTCACTGGGGGTGAAATAAGACTTGCTTGCTTTGTGTGTGGGGGGGGGGGAGCAAACAAACAAAAACACTGAATTAAGACTAAGCCTATGTTACTGAGTCACCATGGTAACAACAGATAGCAGTGAAGCAGATTACTTGTCAATCAAATCATCTCAAGGCGAAAGAGGCTCGTGGATCTTAGGGAAAGCTGTTGGAGCATGTATGCTCAAAAAATAAGAATAAATAGTTTGACTGATATAGAAGCAAAAAAAAACCCCTGCATTTATTAACTAATAGAATCAAAAATGCATAATTATACTTGCCTTAGTACAGTTTAATTTATAGTTGCTCAATAATTGCAATAAAAACCAACTACATTGTTGATTTTCATTGTATTACAAATATAGTGAAGACGTGACCTGTAAGGGACTGAATGACCTGAGCTGCACTCTCTGATAGCTTTGGGGAAGAACTCAGCCCACAAGGTTTGACCAGTCTGTATTTATTATCATGATTATATCATGATTTTCAGCTAACAAACAGAAACTTCTGCACAAATACACAGGAAAAGTGGATTTATTATCTTAGGCTCTTAGAGCCATAGATCTTCCATTTCTTTTGTCCAGGTCGCCTGGCATTGGAGCTTATAGATTAGCTGACTCTGGGCAGAGGCAGGATACGTCGGCAGTCAGTTAGAATCATATAGAATCATCAATTCATCCAACAAACACATCTTTGGACTTGGAACACCTAGAAAAACCCACCGACAAAAAGAAAAACTTGAAAATGCAAACTTCAAAAAGCCCCAAGCGTGGGATATAACTGTGTCTTCTTGTTGTGAGGCAAGAGCGATCACTTGCACAATTTCACATTGTGCTATTGATCTAACTCATGGTTACTAATATGAAGCCCACCTTTATTTTTCTTCCACCCATCTTCTATACCATTTTATCTAACTGGGGCTTGTAGTGGGCTGAAGCCAATCATAAGTAACAACAGGCAAAGACAGGGTATTCCCTGGACAGATCACTGTTCCAGCGCTGGTTAAACACAGAGACAGACACACTCAAGGCTCCATGTTCATGAGGTAGTTATGGCTGTTTGGAATGTGGTAATATGATATTACACCATTTACCATAGCTACTGAATGCTGCTATTTATCTCAAAATAAGCTACTTGCCATTTAACTTATTGTAGTCTAAACTATCATTTGAAAATTGACATATAAACAATTAGATACGAAAATGTCTTTCTCAAAACTATGGCAATTGGCCAAGCGAAGCAATTCTGCTTTTAATCAAGTGACAGATGAAGAATGCTCTAAGCCTTGTGCTTTTTACCTTTTGCTACCTGACCCCACTGTTCTAGCTCAAATGGAAAATTCTAGCCGATGAGAAACCTTTTGCATGGTAAAAACACATTCTACCGGAGGGGAGACAGTGTGTTTCCCAAACCCTTAACAATCTATGATAATGATCACTGGAAGACTGAGGATGAGTACGCTATTTACAAACTTAATTAAAAAGGTTGTCCTCTGTTAAATGGGAACTTTAATGAACGAGTATGAGAGCTGGTCTTCAGTGAAGACAACAGCTGCTCCAAATGTCAATGCAACCTGGGGAGCTATACCTCCTTGGCTGCATATATACCAAAAATAACATGCAACCAACGATGTAAGAAACTCATTAACCCCCAGAGAAAATTCCACTGTGGTTATTTTCATCCCTGCAAGTAACAACCAGACTTGAACAAAAATTATTCAACCTGCCTTACAAGCTTCATAGTACTGCATTCATTTGGACTACATTATACTGCCCAGAAAGCTCTGATAGGCCAGGTGTTTTTAATATGGAATACAACATTAGGCTCATGAGAATTGTTGGAAACATTCAGGGCATGAATGGAGAGTTGTATCAGGCTAGACCACTTTTTACCGTGCGGCAATATTTCACCACATGCCTGCCAATAAAATTTGCATGAGTGAGAATATGCTTGAATTGACCGTTGGTACAGTGGATAGTGTCAGCTCACAGACAGGAGGTTGTGAAGTGATGCTGCCATCCAGCACTTCTGCTACTGTGCCATGTTGGCTTCTTCTTCCTGCAGGAGTTTTCTCCAGCTGCTCCTTCATCTTTCCACAGCTTGCACACGCACATGCATGTTAGAAATATGCTAAAGGTGTGAACATCACTTGGTGAATCATCGGTGCAGGCGGATTCCAAAGAAAAGACTTAAAGAGTGCATTTCATGATAGAAATAAGAAAAGACATTTGAGATGAGTTTAAGATTGGATTCAAATTTCTGACTTGTTCATGATGTGAATAAAATCTTTAAAATCGATTTGCTATCTTTATGGTGAAGCTGAGTGGTGCATCACCCTGACGGCAAGGGACTGAGGATACCACAGGATTTAAAAAGGTTTGCGTGATGTGTCTTCTTAAACAGAAAAGAAAAAAGAAAACAGCCTGCTTTGGAAACAAATCCGCAAAAACAGGTGCATTAAAAAGATGATTATAGTGGGGAAGGCGCTTTAATTAAGAGGAAAGAAATCTCAAACACTACTTATCTAAGGAACTGCAGCGAGTTAGAAAGCATCATGAATTAAGCTCAGTATCTGACGAGAAGCAGACAAGGAGAGAAGCTGTGGCGTTGTTCTCATTAAAATAATTTTGATGTTCACTGTATTGTGGTTTTACGATAGCTTGGCACCTGCTTGCTTTTGATAAAATATTATAACCACCACTGTTGCGGTCATATCTTTGGATTTAGTTTACATTGAGATTACAAATATAATTGTGTGTACTTTCAAAGTCTTGACACTTTTTTTGTCCCAGTAATGATACTGCTATCAATGGAAGCATATTAGAAACTGACAAAGGGCAGGGAAACTTGAGGGCACTTGATTGTTAGAAGTGAGAATCAGCCCACAGTTCAGAGAGAGGCAGACTTTGAAGAGTGAGCTCGGACTGGAGAGGGAAGAGAAGAGAGATTTTTCAGTCGTGCAAATTTGGAGAAGAAAAAAGGCTGAAGAGGTGACACTGATGTAATGTTGCAAAGAAGTGAGCCAGCAAACGAATTGCAGAGCGGATAATGAGAACAATGAACTGATGAAAGTGGAAGATGGAATGTCACAGGGACACTGCAATTTATGCTGATGTATTTTGGATAAAAAAGAAAGAAAGTGTCTAATATATCACTTCATTTCCATGCCAATGAAAGATTTCTACTGATGAGTCCACTCGGACTCAGAGTGACAAATAAATGGTGAAGTCATCAAGGAACATATTCATTGGAAAACAGTCACAATGGCAGACAATTGAAGATAATTCCATGAGCATGTGTATTCCTACACTTAAGCGGCATGTACTTTTGATTTTAATGATGATGACATTTTTGTAAGTGTGGGGTATATTTAGATATAATTGGGACGGCATGCTTTCTCACCTCAAGTCTTTACAGACTTCCAACAGTTCTGTTTTCTGGCCATATAGTAACGAATAAAAATGGAAACTGTGAAACACAATGATCCAGATCTTGGCTTCATGAGGAACCTGGACAACACATATTCAGCGCGAATTTCTTTCTTGGATTGTAACATTTCAGAATACTTACTGTCTCGTTGCTTCACTCAGATGGATTAACATGATAATCACGGGGTCTGCACAATACTGTTACACTGTTACTAGTAGTTAAACTGGAGAAATGCCTAACGGTGTTAAAAATTAATATCTGCCACAGATGTCTTCAATTGACATATTCTATTGAAAGATTCCAACCGTCATGTATCGTTGAATTAAAAAAAAAAAAAAAGTGCATTTATATAGCATGTTTTATTGCTTGAGAGGTCTCATTCCAGCTTTACAAGTTTTGTCACATTCACATACAAACTCAAGCTGCCATGCTCAGTACTCGCAAACCATTGGGAGCCACTTATTGTTTTGTGTCCTTCAGAGATGTGAGGTGAAGAATTGAATAACGACCTGCTCTGCTAACTGAGCAACAGCTTCCCAGCAGATGTTCTGTGTGATGTGTTTTTGTCTGTGTTGTGAGGTGAGAGGTGAAGCAACACTGCAGAAGCTCAGGAGGACAAACTGGCAGAAGAGAACTGCAATGTTAAAGTCTACTTTTATTGACTAATATTTTGTCCAAAAAAAACACAACACACACACACACAATGGGAAAAATTCCTCCCACAACCAAGTAAAACCACATAAAGTGAAAAACACATAAAAATGAGGCTTCTTCATGCTTATGAGCTGTACTCAACTTTGTGGCCTTCACCGCCAGCCATCTTCTCCTCTCCACATCACTTCCTGTCGTCTCTTGGCTCTGCCTCCCAATTCTCATTGGCCAATTGGTTCAGTGCATAGAGGACAGGCAGAACATTTCAAAAGACAATTGAACACTCCTATTTGAAGTACACATGTTCATTCCAACACATTGGGCGTTTGTTGATATATTCAAGCTCACATTTGTTGATAGAATCAAGTCCCTCAATGCAAAGTCCTTTTAAAAGTTCTATTGTCCTTTTAAGCCCATGACTGCTGAATATGACTGCTTTTGCAGAAGTATGTGCAGTTGGAAATGTCTGATTTTAATAACGCAAAATGAACTCAAACCGACCAAATTAACACCTGTGGACAATTGTTTGACTACCAACTGACACAATGCTGTCAGCTACGTGCCCATTTAAAAAACAGATACATTGAGGGACCATGGTAAAAAGAACACGAGAGTTATTTAACCAATTAAATGGTTACTCTATGTGTATACAAAGTAGTATCGGGGTGTTATTATCCAAGGAGTCCCATAATTTCCTTTTGCTTAGGGCTTCAATTGGCCAGAGGTCCTGGTTGATGCCAGCAAATCCGCCCACACAAAGTGCAAAGAGAAGCACAACAAGCTATGAAATGTGATAGGAAAGTGAATAGCCAAACAACTGTGAACAAATTTAAGTCTTAAGTTGAAACTTTTAGGAAATACTCTAACTGCTGCTGTGCAAAATTAATCCTGTTATTTAAAAGTACCTAATTTGTTTTGATTGTTAGTAAAAATCAAATGGCATTTCACCTTTGTTTAAATTGCGGTACTTTTGGAATGAAAAGGCACAGTGCACTGCTTTGTTATTCATTATTGGAAGTTTTGCACAACAATGTGATCAATGACAATTATTGGAAGAAATGTATTTACAATTAAAGACTTTGTGTTCAGTACTTGAAAGCAGAGACAATTGGGGGATCACAGAAAGACTAAATGGGGAAGTTCTGCCCTTGAGTTAATTGAGCAAAAAAATGTAGGTTGCTGAATAAAACAAATGGTCAATTTGAAAATGAGACTTTAAAACAATGTAAATTTTCTCTGTATAACCTAACATAAATGTTCATGGTGTTTGTGTACACACTTCATGTAAGTTGGAAGGGGAAATAATTGATTTTAAATCTTATGTGCAAATTAGCTTTATCTCTTGTGTAATTCGATGACAAGAGATTTATTGTGGTAACTAACAGTTTGTCTTCTTTTTCCCCACACAGCGCATTACATTAATGTATTATTACAAAAAAAAACACTAGTTCACTTGTTTACAAACGGGAAAAGATGGTAGTACAAGATCATGGACAAGATTGCATTAAGGTCTTTGTGATGGTGCAACTGGCTTCAGCAACACTCTTACATGGCTTTATTACAATGGCAGCAACAGTGCTCTCTCCATTCTGCTGTTTCCTGGTGCATTTATAAAAGGATAAACATCTGAAGCAGTATTCAACATCATCAAATTTCTCTCTCTCTCTCTCTCTCTCTCTCTCTCTCTCTCTCTCTCTCTCTCTCTCTCTCTCTCTCTCTCTCTCTCTCTCTCTCTCTCTCTCTCTCTCTCTCTCTCTCTCTCTCTCTCTCTCTCTCTCTCTCACACACACAGGCTGCACACTGGCGAGTCTCTATAACGAGTCAAGGTCAAATTGAGTTAAATCTGTGGCAGAGACTGAATGCCTACTATTGTGTACATTCATTTTCTCTTACTTTAACCTGCAATATTGTGCTTAGTCTCTGATTACTTTCCAAACTCCTGACAAACATATCTAACGTTATGAAATCCTGCCGCATTTCCACCTTCAGTCTCTTTTTATACTGACTGCTGCCACCTCAACAATAAAAACATGGCCAAAGTAAACTGTGGCAATTGTGGGTCAGTCATCTGAATACATACCCATATTGCCATGGTTTTTTATGCATATTTCACATGGTCTTGAGCTTAATAAGTCATGTTTAAAACATTTTCACAGTCACATCACTAGTTTTATTAATTCTACTATAAATAATTGTTGATTCTGATTATTTGGGGCACCTCCTGCCACAAATTAATAGAACTTCTTTAGTAATTCCCTAAGAGTTTGGAGGAACTGGGCCTGCCTAATTTCCTATTTTATTACTTGGCAGCCAACATTTCCAAACTGAATTACTGGATATCGATGCATGAAAAATGGAAGACGACCAACCAATTTCACCAATCTCCATCCCAACGAACTCTCTGCCTATTACTGTAAGTCTCCAAAACCTTGGAGCATTTTGTAAGAAGTCCCTCAAAATATGGCTGTAATTTAGAAAACATTTTTGCATTACCCAGGCAATCACTCTTCTCCCTCTTGTAGGAAACCACATGTTCGCACTGGCTCAAGCTGATTTCGACATATGGCACAGAAATGGGTTGGTGTTAACTAATGACCTCTATGGAGATGGCCTATTTGCCAGTGTTGATAAATGATTTCATCCTGAGGAATAATTTTTTTTCAGGTATCGAGAGGTGTTCAGCCAAAAAATGCACCAATTCGCACATTTAGCACCTACTGTACTGTACTGAATATCACTCTGGAGCTGGATGTAAGGAGAAGAGGGTATGTGAGATCTACCAGGCAATACAAGACATTGATCCAGTTATTGAGAACTACCAGAGTAGCATGGGAGTAAGAATTAAGCATTGCATAATTCTGATGGGATGTTGTGAAGAAATTTGAAACGTGCTTGCACCGACTCCACTTTTGAAAGAGAAACTGGCAAGAATTTATCCCGACCTTAATCACAAATGGGCCGCACTGTGATACAGGGACTAATGAATTATCTGTTAATTCTCAACCAACAGTGTCTCTTTCCCCCTGGCTTTATATATCCTCCCTTTTAGGCAATGCTGAGAGCTGTTGTCGGCCGCAGGGACACAAGTTATTGACGGTTTATGTGTGTTGTCACTTTCGTTATGTGTTTCCACTGAAAGTGTTTGACATTTCAGAGAATGTTCTTTACAATGACAGAATGCACTAGTGGACACAGCATAGCTGTTTTAGAGCAAAGTTCTCCTGGATGTCATAATTTTATGTAATAATTGCCTAAAATTGAAACACCTAAAAAAATACATGATTTTACTTTGGTGGAGTGTTCAAATGCACTATCTTCAGTGTTCACAAAGCCATTTTTTTTTATATTACTGCTTTGCATAGACATTATTGCCTTCACTGGAGATGTTTAAACCAGGCTGAATTCCCATAATTGCAGCTGCAAAGTTGAACTTGTTAGGAGGCATAGCTTTATGTACACTGTACCCCAATAACTTGCCGAAAGGCACTCTGCAGCATGATGTACATTCCTGCAGATGATAACGGTTATTTTCTGGGGTTTTCAGTTACACTGAGGTGAAAAGAGGATGAGCGGGGGTGGACTGACAGCAATCAGGATGAATCAACAGTTTTCTTTACGCTCTGTTGCTGTGAAATGCCTCCAGTTAAAAACAAAAATATACTAAAAAGATGTTCTGGTCTTATCATGTAGAAATACCAAAAGCACACTTCTGACAGGTTTTGTTGCACAATTTATTAAGCTTGATTTTGTGCTTGACTTTGTTGAATAGATTCAGACAGACACCGCATCGCAATTGCCCGCAGCATGCTCCTGCTGGAAAACACTGAGTGCACTCTGTGGATTTGTAGGGTTTGAGAAAAAAAAATTACAAACTGTAATCTTTTTGGTGGAGCAGCTTACCCTAGACCAAGTCATAGTCAATAGGGAAACTTAACAAATGTTTTATGAAGTACTGAGCCCTTATTGTGGAATTGACTTCAGTCAAACTGTCACTTTTAACATCAGGTTAAGAGGTCACTATATATCTTTCAATGGCACTTAACCAACATTACAATCCTTGCATATTAAACCTATATAAGAGAAAAAAGTCCACCTTAAACCGATTCAAAATGACCACGATTGTGTTGCTAATATTTTTTGTTTTTTTAAGTAATTATTTAATTGTCTGGTCAAACTAAGAGAGCTATCATGTTGATTTACTGTCATTATTTAATTCCAGTAACTTTTAGGTCATTTGCATACCAATGATGTCATGGTTCACGTTTAGCGCTCTTGTGTTATCTTGACATTCTGATTCTATTTATTGTTTCAAGCTCTGTGACTTATTGTGTCTGATTGCTGTTCCCTGCCCTGATGTGTGTCACCTGTGCCTAAGCGTGTGATTGTCCTCACCTGGTGACAGCGGCGTTATCTATAGGGGTTTGAGTTGTATCTTCTTTTTTGGTCCCTGAGTGCTTCTGGGTTCCTGTGTGGGCAGAATCACAGTCTGTGTTTCTGTGTTTGTGTCCCTGTGTTTGGACTTTCCAGCATCTCTTCGTGACTCTCCAGTGGTCTCATGGACTTTTTTTTTGTGTTATTTGGATTTTTGTTTTTTGCTGATTGGCAATAAAGATGAGCTTCTGTTCCACCTACAGCCGTGTCTGGTGTCTTGAGTCCTCCACTGAGCCAAACCTAAAACGTGATTGGAAAAGAAGAGATTCAGCTTCTAGTATTGTGGAAGTATCTTGAGGCTGGGATAAAGTGCTTTTTACATTTTTATTTTAAATCAAAATGTAGTCACTCAAATATATGCTGCAACTATTATTTACAATGTTATATTTTATGATTCTATTAATTACAAATGTATCCGTATATATTGGAGCTGACATTTAAGGTATTATAAGGGTTAGTACTTTGTATAAGTCAGAAACATGTGGCGTATGCCTACAGATCCTTCAAGAGGTCACTTCCTGCACTGGATCCACTGTTGCCACACCATTAGTTATCCCCCTGATGTAAAAAGAGCAGAAAGAATCTTGGAGTCAAGGAGCTGACTTTTCCCTGAAGCAAGAGAATTGGAAAAAAATTAAAAGTTATTTTAACTACCACTGTTGAAATACACAAATTCATATGTTTCTGTATAATTCCATGTATTTCCATCACACTTCCTTATGAAAAATGTTTACACATTTTTTAATTAACTTTTCTTCTATTTCAAGTGTTGCTATAACAGTGATGGCAGAACACTTGATTTTTATGCTATAGTTGGTTTCAAAGTAAATATTTTTAGTCAGGGCATATTCCCCATTGAACATAAATGAGGCAGATTTTTCACAAGTGAATGTGAACTTGTTTTGTTTACTTCTATGATCTGCAACTTGCAATCTTAATTCAATTGTTCAGTACCAGACAGCAACTAAGTGACAAACGACATTGAGAATCTGCCCTGCTTTTAGAAATGTAATTTGAATATGTTTGAGAAGGCTTTGCTCAGTTCTCTAAAAATATAATCCCGCAGTTATAGAATAATGATGAAAAATGAACCATTTAACATTTAAGTGACTATATTTGGGAAGTCCCACAGGTTTAGATTATTTTAAAATCTGATGAGTTAAAGATAATCACAGAGCACAGGAGGAAAGAGGTCTGCCAAACATTAAGATTGTTGGAATTCTTGAATTCCTTTGGAAATCTAACATTTGTGACAATTCTATCATATGTGACAGTTCTCGTATTTGCCGGACTTCTTAGAAGGTGTGAGCATTCTAAAATGTCTTAATATATCATTAACGACACCCTGGGCAAGACATGTTACATTAAGTATTTAGAATAGTTTCCCTATCATAATATACTTATGCATCATAATATACATAGCATATATACTTTGACCATTTGACAGTGTGTAATGCTGACAATAGGCCAAAAAACACAGGCAATATTGAAAATTGAGCCATTTGCTGCTGAGCTCCAACAGTGCAGGTACTGTACACAGAAGCTCGTTTCAATTCCTGGGCCAGCTGGGTGATGCACACATGCTCGTACACACTCACTGTGGTGTTTGTTGTTCCGACAGAAGCACAAAGTGAGATTGTGGAATGCATCTCCCCAGTAAGTCCATAGTCATTTTCACAATGACTGGCACGTTTAAAATGCATCAGCGTCTCCACCTTGTGGGATCTCCCCACGCATCCCTTTTCTCATTATATCACATGATAGAAAACCTCCACCATCTGCTTGAATCCAAACTCTGTAAGAAAGCCCTCATCTCATTCACATTTGGGGGTGATAAATCCACGCACAGTCCTTATTATCCCACAGAGAAGTTTTAATCCATTAAGTTTTCTTACATTTTGAGAAAACAATCCACAGTAACATTGTATTTATAAGGCAGACATCCTTTTTACACTTCAATTTTGCTTTTGATCGCAAAAAAACTTATTTTAACCACCAGCCTTTATTTTACCAGGCAATTTGCTTCAGATTAAATTAGATCTTATATATTATAAGAAAGTCCTGGTCAAAATGGCAGCAGGAAAACAAAAGATAATGGACACACACACACACACACACACACACACACACACACACACACACACACACACACACACACACACACACACACACACACACACACACACACACACATATAGAGGAGACAAATCATTAACAAACAAAAGTCCGATCAGAGTCATATAGATGGGTTGTGTTACAGAGTCCGGGGAGGAATGGGGGATTGTAAAGGGAGGGAGAGGGCTGGATAGAGTAGAGTAACCAGGGATCCTGAGGAGAGAAAGAAACACAACACACACAAAAAGACTTCAAAGACAAAATTGTGAAGGTAGTATACAATAAAACACCAAGACATTGCACAATTGGTCATCAGGAAGTGTATGACGTGTTTTTAATCATTAATGGTGATTCAATTCTGTAATATTAGTGTTTTTGTTTGATTTCAAAACCTCAAAAAGAGTTCTGTGAGATGTACATACAGTTGAGCAAATATTAGCTTTGTCTCTTGATGTAGTATATTTTAATCATTACAATTAGTGACAGTGATCAAAGCAACATTTCAAATATTTGTGTTGATCATAATTCTTTGAGTGATGTGTTTTCTCCATATGTTCTTTCTCTGTGGATGCCCCTAATTGCAAGCATTTGAGGCAGATGGGCTCCCACTGCTGAGTCTGACTCTATTCTACAGCTGCTCATGTGAAAATATTGTGAGTTTTTAACTATTGTGCATTGTTAGGCCTTGACCTAACTATGTTAAGATTGAGAGGACTGTGTCAAAAATTGAGCTCTCTAACTGAAAAATCAAATTGAGTCCAGCAGAATAACTTCACACACGCTTTCAATAAAATCTGTGTGCTATTTTGAAAAGTGAGGATACACACGAGTGTGCATTGGCTGAAAGTTGATTTAAACATGTATTGTTAATACATTGTATTGTTAATACATTGTAACACTGTATCGTGCAGATGGAATTACCATTTTTCACTAAAAGACAGGCCAAGAGTAAACTTACTGTCCCACAGCAGAAAAGCCTTCACACCTGCTTGCAGCCTTAAGAAGAAACTCTGGAATCATCAGCATCTTTTTTATTATTTGATGTTGCCTCAAGTAGAAAATGTCAGACAGGCATTGTTGCGGAGGAAGAACTGGGTGCATAGGTGGACTAAGAAGTCTGGACTCCTTTCAAAGAAAGACAGACTTGTCCATATACGCAATTTTAAACATTCCCATAGGTAATAGGATCAAAGTAAACTACTGTAATAATATAAATAAAACTATACATTCATAAAATTAAAAACAAATCTATATGGGTTTGTCTCCTGTACTGTCAACTGCAGCCTTTATATTAGTAATTCAATACAAATATTTGGTATTTTGTTAAAGGCGAAATGTGAATTTTAACCATTTACAATGTGCTCATAGAAATGCACGGGCATGGACAATTTCAATCAAAGGTGTGGTTAGAGGATAGAATCTAGATTTAGATTGTGTTTAATGCATTGTGTGATTGTCATCAGTTTATTATTTGGGCCTGCAGTTGAGAAGCAAAACGTCACCAAATATGGTCACTTGCTTGGTAAAAGGATTGAACAACCAGTGCATCACGTGAGTCCGTTATTTATTTATTTATTTGCTAAATGACATCTGCTGTTGTTGCAACAGTTGATCTTGTAACATATGGAGGAGAGCTCATCCGTCTCATAACTGTAGAGTTTATCAGCCTCACATGCAACCCGCATATCCATGTTTCTCAACCTTTGGGATCGAAATCCTGCACAGTTTCTATTTAAAACTGCACTCGACTAAGAGCAGTTCTGCCACTGATCACATGATTCGAGACTGCAAGGTATGAAATGCTTTTTCTTCATCCTTGGTCAATGGAGATATTACTTTCAATTTATAAGAGAGCTTGTAAACATTTTAATATTAGGAGATGAAAAAAACTGGGGGACAAAAATCTAGGTTATGAGCTGCAGGAGGTTGGGAAACTAACCAAATGTTAATGATCAGTCTTGAAACCAGAGCTTGTGTGTATGTAACACTTTCACAGGGTCTTCAACAACTTGTAGGGGGGGACTACATTGTGAAAAGCACTGTCGTCTTTGCCCAGTGAATAAGATGTCATGTTCTCTGTAGCCCCTTCTGTGTTTTAACATCCCTAACTTTTCTATTTAACATGCGCCACATCTGCAAGTTTCAAAGCTTACTTGTGCTGCCTTTATAACCAGAGTTGAGCACAGCTTCTATTGGCTCTCTCAGAACTCGTAATCCTATGAATCCACCCAACACTATGAGTAAACTGCTGGTGCGTGAGGCTACAAATCCATGGCAACCAGCTTCCATGAGCAGCAGAGCCCCAACTTGCTCATTCCAGCATCTCCATATGTCAGCTCCCAAATCCTCCTGTGGTGCAGTCCGATAGAAATAGTAATCAGTTCATCAACTGTTGGATCAAAGCATCTCATCAGGTCATGCCATTTGTGATGCTACATCCTCTTTTTATGGCTGTAAAAGATGGCGCTCCAGTTGTTTTTATAGAGCCACTGTAGCTCCTCCAATGTGAGGAAATGTAATAAAGGCTTTTAACACGGGAACGTAATCTTATTCCAGTTATGTAAAAAGAAGACTGCCACACGTGAGCTGTAAGTTGTAAATCCGTTTCAACTTTTTCAGAGCGGTTCAGAGATTTTTTATTTAACCAAGGACCATTCAGAGGTTAACTTTTTTTAGTCAGCTTTGTCATATGGTGTGTTTTGCTTCATAACCATGAGACACATGGTTTCTTAATGTTGTGAAGCTGAGTCATTACCAGCAAAAATATTTCCATGTTTGTGTAGTCTTTCTCTTTATGTTTATAAGAGCATGATGGACCAAAGGCCACGTCAAGAGTGGCATCACCAGCATAAAGACTGACATCAACCTGAATCAATAGAACAGCAACACATAAAAATGACAGCCTCTTTGTGTATCTGTCAGTGCACACCATACAGGACATGCGTAAATAGGTGAAATGATATGAAAGATGATATCAGATGGACAAGATCTGAGACCGCAGAGAAAAGGTGTCTATTAAATATGATATATTTGACAGAACTAGTGACCACATGTCTGAAAATGAATGATGAGGCCAATTCAGAGCAGCAACATGTTCTCCAGCAATGACCTTATTTAAGCAAAACGTTTGAAGCTGTTTCTCAAAGAGCAGGAATATCTTTCAAAGCGTTACTTTTTACTTTTAAGCTTCCAGTACATTTCAGAGCAAGCTCTGCAAAGTAGATAGCGCTCTGCAGGCACAGAGAGTCAGTTGATTTGGTGACTATAAAATGGCCACTGGCGAGAATGTGTGCGCGTATGATTGGTTCATTCTGTTTATTTGTGCTGGACAGGCAAACTGTGAATACAATTAATACAGGTGAGGAATGAACAAGCTGTTCAGCGCTTGTACTTTTGCTTGAGTATGGGATGTACAAAGCTTCTTCTTTTTTTTTTTACAACAACCTAACTAAAGAGTGAAGCTTCCTTTGCCACCTCCTCAAGCATATAAAATCAATGCCACAATGCTAAAGCTCTGTTTTTGTTCCTGCTCATGGAGCAAGCTTGTGCTGAAATTATAAAGTCAAAGGCAAGACAGATTGGTGACTTTATTACAGACTTACGTATTGAAGAAAAGATGCAGGAAACAAGCTGATCATCAGGCGTTAAGCTACTGTGGTAGTCCACACACTGTCTTTTAATTTCCCTGGATTCTCTTTAATGTCAGTCCAATATTCACCCTCTTTGAACTTTTAGTTCTGTCTCGAGCTTTGGCTGTTTAGCCATTAAATTCTCTGTATTGTTTACTGGATAAATGTCTGCATTTTTGTCTCTCATTGGTGCTGGGCTGTCTATGCACAGTGAGGCTTTAGACATTTTAGTGACAAACGGCTACCTGCTGCAGCCACTTTCACAATTGATATATTGTTATTAAAGCACATCACAATTTCGTGTTTTCTATTTCAAACTGTTTGAAGATTTATTTATTTTTAAACGCAAAGTTGTAAACCAAAGAATTGCTTGCATTGCTCATATTTAAAGTATGACTGACAAGGCTGAGTGTGCTTCTTTGAAACCAGTGTTACTGAATTCATTGAAACAATGTATGACAGGTTTTGATGAAAGAAAGAGGTTTTGGGTGATTGAATCTGGCACTTGGAAATGTTTCGCTGTTGTTTAGTTTGTCTGGAATATTCTGCACTGAGGCTTTCTAATGAGCACAGCAGAGTGTTGCAGCTAACAACGAGTCACCACAGCCATAGCTCATGCTTGCCGCTGCAACACACAGCGTGTTTTGGCCAATTAGAGAATGTTCTGTGGAGAAATGAAATCCATTCTTTGTTTCCTTTTTTTTGTTTCATTTTGCCTTGCAGGAAAAAAGGCACATAAATAAGGCTCACATGCTTTTATCTACTCTGTCATAGAAATATAAAGACATGCATGCCGATGCATCCATATAGAATTGTGCGTCTGCGTGCTTGCGTGCGTGTTCGGTGTCTTCGTCAATTCCAGCAATAGAAATCTGTATGTGCACCTGCTTTTCCTGTCAGCGTCCTCCTGACATCATGAAATACCTACATCTGCACCTGTGACTTGACATTTAGACCAGCTGAAGATGCAAAAGTTCTTACGTCGATCTGCTTTGTTACTCAAGTACTGACGAGATCAGATAATCGAAACGGACAGCTTGACTCTGAAACACCCCACATGCAAACATATGCACACACACTCCTGACTTAATTCATCCTTGGAGTACTGTAAACCACGGCTTATGGCTATCGGTGTTTCATCTAGCACTGCAGCTACCTGTCCCGAGGCCTTTTGGGACCAGCTGAGTGAGTGAGTGAGTGAGTGAGAGAGTGAGAGAGAGAGAGAGAGAGAGAGAGTGGAAAACTGTTTAAAAAGCCAAATAAAAGGTACATTTTGTACAAGGAATATACAGGAACAAAGCATGACTAGTGGGTTTTTTTATGGGGAAAAATAATGCCGGAATGAATTACATTGCAGAAATTGGAATTAAAAGAAAAATTCTGTCTGTCACAGAAAATTACTCCTCTGTGTTTTATACGTCTTTTGCTATAATTGCAAGGTTGTGTCGTTCCCTTCCTTTGCTTAATAAGCACTGTAGAAAATTAATACAGCTCGTTTTGGAAAGATACTGGAGCCGGAAGTCACTCGAGCAGAAATAATCCTACACCGATGTCAATGAAGAAATGTGCCTTTTCAGTACAGGCACATGCAGATAATCAGCGCTTGGTACATCCCCAGACACCCGACAGTCAAAGGATTATTATCACTTTCATCATCTGTCTCTTATGTGTTCCTAACCAACAGTGAAAAAGGTTTCATTGCAATGTGATCATGATAATTTATGTGAGTACATGCTGCTGATGGCCGCTTGTACATCTGACCTGCAGCAATAGATGGAGAAAGGATCAAGAATGCGTACCCTTTTACCAAACATGCCAACACCGAGGATAAGCACCGAAATACTCAGCATCACCGAGTGTGTCACATTACCTGTTCACCTCTATCAGTCAATGCTTCCAAAAACACTACTTTAAACCTTCTTTTTTTGTGACAATATTAATCTAGCAATGTACTTTTAGCTCTTTGTAACAATCAATGGAGGAAGGACAAGCATTGTCCAACATAACCATACATTTTGAAAGAATCAAGCAACCTTTCATGGGCTAAGATATCCGGGTGTAATCATGGATGAGTAGAGGAAAAAAAGAGTTGGTATAATAGAAGAATGCAGATGTCACATTACACAGAGAGGACTGAGCGATCTCAGATGAGAGTAGTGTCAAAATACTCTGAGCTATGTGTCCTTGGAAAACATTTCTATTGAACATAGACAAATTGATGAACAGAACACCAAAGGTTTTTGAAGATTACTTCTAAGTAATCTTAATAATGCCAGACGAAGGTCTGAGTGAGCATTTCTAAATGCACCTCCATCTGTCACAATATGTGTTTTTCACAGCATTATTTCACTTCAGTATTTGCAGCTGAACAATGTGGGACATTTTATTCACATCTTTAGGTATAATTTCACCTCATTCACTGTTTTGACAGGATGTACCAATCCATTTTCCTGCCATGACACCACTTCTCTGTGCAACTGCTCATGCAAACGTTGAGTCAATATATTGTCTTATGAATTGGGAAACATGAAAAAAGTAATCCTAACCAATATATGGATGGTTGGCTGGATCTGTACATCCACTCAAGTAAAAAAGTTATATGAGAGTCAAGTAAATGACTAGTACCAAATAAATATCTAAAGAATTTGTAAATTTGACATAATTTCACTCAATTGTGGGAATGTATTGAAGATTGAAGATAATTTGAAGACGTCTCAAAATATTGAACTCAAAGGAGCCAAAGTACACCAAACTATCGCACAAGAAGGATTCAGATAAAAGGGTAAATGGTACATAAACATTTACTTCCATCGCATATTTGTACCACCTCAGCATCTCCAATCACCAATAGCAACAGTTGCCATTCAGTGTGCTTGCAGGTTACTGGAAAGCTCTTGGAGTTTAGTGTGACACTTTAGAACATGTACAGACAGAGAAGGTAATTGAACCACTAACCTTGGGAGTGGAGGACAACCTACTTCGTCACATGAGACACAGTCAAGAAACAAATGGAGCATGATGTAATGGCCAAGCCAAAAAGAACACAGCATAGATTTGAAGTCTTGAAGTAGTTTTAGAACATATTAAATACTATATGTAACAAAACCCAGTCATCTGGACACTAAGGAAATATTGGAAATTACTTTTGAAAATGGGCAACCAACTTGGATGATACAGTTTGTTTTGAAAAGTAATGTATCATTAAAATAAATGGTAAATAAATAGGAGGTGAGCTTTGGAGTAATTTAACAAGACAACACAAAGACACACACACTTACAGAGATAAAGCAAAGCAGATTTTATCAGTTCAAGATGTTGTCAAGATCGTCAGACGATGAGTTTTAACAGTGTTTAACTACAGCTCGTTCTCACAGATCCCAACAAAGACACACGCCTCCATGTGTCTTGACCGTTCAATCAAAATTACTTGTACTGAGACCACGTGAGTTACATAATTACTGGAATTTTCTGAACTGCAGTTACTTTATAATGAACAATGAAAGAAGGCCTGACCACCCACTCAGCAGCTGTACAATGCACATCTTTGGAACTTAAACATTCAGAAATTCAGCGTTGGAGGAAGCATTAAACCGCCTCAATCTGACACCTCTCAGTGTTTCTTTGAAACATAAATGGCTGAGGTGATAAATGTGAAATGGACAGGTCTATGTAATTTGCTGTTATTTAGATTTTTCATGTTTAACCGGCAGTCCCATGCACTGAAATGCAATCACATCTACAGTGCATGGTGGATTGTGAGGTGAAGTTTAACAAAAACAGTCAGAGATAGAGACACAAAATGACATGATGTATTCATTATCATCAATATTTTTTCACAATGTGACATGCAAAGAAGTTATGAGAAACACAAGAGGATGAAAATGACAGTTTTTTTTTTCTTAACCTCGTTTCCTGAATCACAACTTGGGCTGTCATAATGTTAGATTTTCATTAGGGGAAAATCATCCCACAATCCTGAATTGGATAAGCAGGGAAGAAGATGGATTGATTGATAGATTTGGAAACTTGTGATAATTATATCATGGCATTATCAACAGAAACTGCAAATAGTGTTACTATATCACACTCGTCTTTAACTTTCTTTGTTGTGCATTTTGGGATGACTGTTGTAGACTGTGCATCCAGACAGATTTGTTCACTGCTTGCATCTGTGTAATGATGCAAAACAACACACACTTTAACTTCAAAAACACAAGCAAGACTTTAATGTGACTCTTTGCTTGATCTTGCAGTTCACTCTGTGCGGTAGCAAAATCCTCATGGGTTGGGTGTAGGTCAACAGGTTCAGAGCAGATATAGTTTCACTTGGCATTTTTGGCAAAATGACTTCATATTTTCTGCTTGCCCACTTTAAAGATCCTGAAAATGTCTCATTCAGAGCTACATGGGCATCTGACATCCACGTTTCATGTTTTGTTATCACATTAGTTAAACAAAAAACAAAATTGCTTTATGTTGATATATTGGCCACTTGCATTCAGAGGAAAACAGTGTTTAACTATAACTATGAATCATTTTATTCACTTTGGCTACTTACCAACTGCTTTCAATGATTTGAAAGCAGTTGGTTTTTTTTGGTTGTATTTTGGGATCCAGAACTTGACTCATTCTCTCCCCTGGCGTCAGGCTTTACTGTGTTCTTGAAAACCTAATTATTTCACAAACCTAGCCGCGATGCCGAAATAATTGTACATGTGATAAAAGACTTGTGCAGCTGCTTCTGCTGATGTGACCTGATCAGATAAATGAGAGCAATGTTACTCAATGTCCACTTGGTAGAAATCACCAGAGTACTGCTAAATTGGTGATTAAGGAATCCCCCGGGGTTTTATTGTGGCATAAGGCATGACCACAATTTGTCAGGGGATCATTGAAATGAAGCTCTGATATCAAGGTTTGAGCTTCATTTTAAAGGATTTATTTATTCTGCTTCCAGCACAATAAAGCCATATTCAGATGAACAAAAGAAAGTAAATTACCTGCCAGAGCCTTGCTCTGCTTCTCACCGGGCATTATCTGTGCCTTCATTATTTGATTGCATATGATGGAAATGAAAGTGGAAAGACAGAATGATTCTGGTGCAGCTTTTCTGTGACCCAGCATCCGTTTACAGATCCATGCGGGCTGAGGTGTGAGATAAGCAGAGGCCTCTTTAGACTATCAACACCATTCAATGCCTTTTGATCCCATCTCTGAGCAGAGCTTATAATGAGTGACACAGGACTGACAGATGTGTGAAGAGGAAACCTAATTTAGATTTTCCACAATGTAATTACTTGTTTAATCATAGCTCAGCCTTAACGGAATTATTTGACATTTTGGGAAATGTGCCACTTTGACAAAGTCGCCTAGCAGGCTCCTGGCAACGTCAGCGGAGGCAGAAAATACTGCAGTGTGAATTTATCACACCGTCTGCAACACGAAGACCTACCCCCTACTGAGAGAGAGATATGTATCTTTGGCTATTGGTCACTAACTGTTTTCCAAAAGGTTTCTGAGCGTTGAGCTGACAATTTTTTTTTTTTAAAGCTTTTTAGAGGAGAAAACTAGCTGTGACCACATTGAGCCTCAGCCCAACAGTGAAAATAGCATCACAGAACATCACAATCTGGAGAAGGATGCAAAAAATAAAAGTTGTGAGGAACATTGAGTATTAAAACTTGAGTGAAATGTTTCTGTGAGTGATTGTAATAGGGAAGAGATGAGTAATGAAATATGAGTTGCTAGAGGATAAGAGAAGCTGAGGTTGCTGGTATGTTTGAAAAATGACGTGTTTGAGCTGCCGCACATAGAGCCTCTACTTATTGGCACGGCAAACCCCAGGCAGGAAACTTGCTGTTTTTAGCCAAATAACACAGATTGGAAAACATTCAAGAAACTCAAAGTTTACCTTGTTTTTTGTTTTTTTTTCATCAAAGATGCTCAAATTGATGCACTATTATGAAGGGAAATAGCACAGCTTCTACAAAGAGCCATGAAAACAAAGGTTTTTTGAAGTGAGTGATGATGTTCACATTACAAGTTATTATCATATCTAGCTTGAGTAATACAGTAGTATAGGGTTTAACACTCCCTACTCACTGTTAGATTTTTGTGGTTTTAAGTTGAGGCTGGATCTTGCCATGTGGTATTAGCATGTTCTTTCTTTACATGTGTTGGGTTTACCCTGGCTCATTCACTTTCCTCCTTCAGCCTAAAAACATGTGTTTTGAAGCTAATTTGTCACTCTAAACTGTTTATTTTATGTGACTGTCTGTTTCTCTGTGATCCAGAACTGGAAAAAGTGGTACAGAGGATGGATAGATTGATTGTTATTGGTTGTTGAGACAATTTTCCCTAATTCATATCTTTCTCCATTACACTTACTTATGTTTTTGTTTAATGAGATGATTCATAAATAACACTACACTTTTAACATTTGACTCCTTATTTCTGTTCAAAATAAAGTGTAAAAAAGTGCCGCAAGAAAAAGGCATCTGATTCCCAAAGCTCTCTTGCAATGCCGGGGAGACCCACCCCACACTTTGAAATTCACTTCTTCAAAACAAAAACAGATGATACTAAAACCAGTTTCCCTTCAAGATGCAGATGTGGTATGCATCCACCCATGCTCATAATAAATCTGTAACTTACAATTGATCACCCATAGACACTTGACAGACATTTAATAAAGTGTCTCTGTTTGAGCATAATATGTTTCCACTTTAGGTTGCAAAACACTGTAAATATTGGCAATTACAGTAGTGTTGAAGAGTCTAAGAGCATAATAACTAAAACAAAAAACAATAATGAAGGAAAAAATAGAAAATACATTGCAGGCAGGCAAACCCCAAACAGGCATTGTCTTTGAATTTGGTTGGCTCTGTGTATTAGAATAACATTGAAAATTCACTTCTTTTTTTTAAATTCACAGACAAGCTCCAGTGAACATTTTGATCTCTCTACTCCTGACAGAGCGTGTGTCCAAAACCAATCGAAGGCTGGCTAAAAGAAAAAGGACATGAAGCATGTGAGAGGGATAAACACACACTTGAGCCAATGACCAGATTTAGAAACAAAGGATGCCAGGTGGTAATATAGTTGGTTTTAACTTGGGCTTAAGCAATAATTATATCTCCTGTGGAGAAGAAGAACAACACACCCACCTCGCTGAGGGACCATTGTCTCAAAGCAGAGCTGTGTGTTCCTCTGCCCATTATGAAGTATCAGTGAAAGATGTCCTCATTTCCCCATTCACTGAGTTGGCCTCTGCGACTGTGTTTAATGGCAGTGTGCATTGTCATTGCTGTTCATCAGATTGGACGGGTGTTATCTGTATCTGCCTCTCTCTTTTTTAAGCTGCCTCAGTCGATATCAAGATGTGAGAGCAACTGCAATTCAAAGAGTGACTCATCTCCTCTCAAATGAACTCATATTTGTGGCTGCTGCTCAAGTGGGCTTGTGCACATATGTGTTTGCATGTGTGTGTTCTTTTTAGTGAGTGCCAGCAACCTCTATCATCCTATTTGTGATCCCACCCTCAGATGGCACTTTCTCTAGCTGCCCGTGGGTTCTTCAACGAGACCATGAGAGCACTGAGCAGAGGCCAAACCCACTACAATCTGCAGTAATGTGTTGACTGGCATGAACCTTTAGTGGGTCTTATGGATAAGTGCTTTTAGATGCCTGATACCTGTGTCAATTTTTAGACTGCAGCTGTCAGGATGTTTCTGCTGATGCAGTATATTTGGGTTTTCCTATTACCAAGAGCTCCTCTGAATTATACGGATGCCCAGGCAGGCTCTGAAACAGCTTTCGGACCATCAAAGGACACTTTAACATGCCAGAGAAAGTCACACTAATGAGAGCAGACACTTGCGCGGGTCCCGCAGCTCCATAAGGCAACATGACACAGGTTTCGCTAAAAACCTCCTACACGGATTCGAGTGGTTATCACAAAATGCCAACTGTTATTCAGAAGATATTCAGAAGATGCATTTCTGTGGTTGTTAGGCTGCACTTGTGGAGTTGCATGTTGTGGACAAAGGCAGCACAGACAAGTGTGATAAATGCAGAGTGAGCCTCTGCATTGCCAGTGAAGCAAATGTTGGGAACAGCCTTGCTTACATAACTCTGCCAGTGAGATGTTGGCTTGGTTTAGAAAATCTCTATATTTTAGGTGATGAAAGGTGTTCAGGTACAGTGTTTTGGGGGTTAATTGTTTTTGGGTTTTTTTTTGCAAAGTTTGTAGCCGTAGCATATGTATTAAAAAGGTTTTTTTGTTGTTGTTGTTTTTGTTTTTTTTTGCTGTAGCAGTAGGACACTAGGGATGAGGGATGGCACTGTAAGCTGGTTCCAGCACTTTGGTCCAGACTGAAATATCTCAAGAGCTTTAGAGTTGGCAGAGCATTTTGCCTGCTGATGATGTAAGAAGTGGTGGTGAAAAAATGTCTGAGAAAAGCTGAAATATATAACAGATGCTCCCTTATTTCTGACGATAATATTGACAACATGACTTGACCCCCCCCCCCCCCCCAAAATAGTTTTAAATGCAGACCGCCTGTTTCTTTCATTCCACTGGGTTCGGGTTCCCCTGACAGCTGCAGGTGATACAGAGCACATAATCTTGTTGAAGTTGTATACACACACAGAGAGGAAGCAGTACTTTCTCAGAAACCCTGAGTAAAGACTTGAAGTTAAGGTGACATTCAACCAGCGGCCACATCGTAGCCTCGATTGATCTCATAAGACTGGACTTTTTACAAATGGTTTAAAATTTCTCTTTCAAAATAGTGCTGAGACCCTCTGTGCCGCTGGTATTCTCTTCGGACTAATGTTAGTAAAATCCTGTCACTTCCCAGGCTGCACGAATTCTGCAACTGTCAGCAAGCAGGTTCTCACAAGCTCACCCTCACAGCATACACTTGCTATGCTGATGCTATTTCACAACAACAAAAAGGGAACTAGCTGTTCACCTTGTTATATCCTGGTTCTCAGTGTTGTGTTGTGTCTGCTCGTGTTGCTTAAACTATGTAAAAAAAAAATTTACGTTGTAAAGCCATTCATTTCAATGAAAATTTGAAGATGATGTCTATGCTGCCAATAAACCATGTACATTTGGAGAACAGGTTGGATTTCTGAAAAAGATATCACGATCAGCTATCCTCATTTATAGAAGCAGAGATGCAGGGATAAAGCAGTTGAGCGCAAACATGTTGGCAGCTTGCGTGTAGCTGTTTTAAAACTGACTGGCCCTGTTACTGCATTGTTGGTGTTACTCTTGATCAAGGCACTTTTAATGCTGCCGTCAGAAGGAATAAATAAGTGTTAGGATTAATAACAGAGCTCCACTATAAGCATGATTTTATTAAATGCACCCGGGCGACCTGGAACAAAACTGTTTCTCAGGATGCCATCTATTTCTGCTCACACACAAATCACAAGGAACCAGTAAAGTGCTCATTTAAAGTTTTTAATTGCAGAATTAAAGTAATATCTACATCCTAATCACACGTGAGCCTGGTCCCACTTAATGTTTTGATGAGTACATTTATTGACTAATTTACAGATCACCAAAATCTTGGTAATGCTTAGTAATGTGTATATGTGCATTATAGCAAACAATGGTTTGAGTAAATGAGATCATAAAAGAGTTGTTTTAACCCAAATAATAACCATAGAAACCTATAGCTCTATTCTGAGGCTGAGAACAATATCTATACATATGAAAATGTGTAAATGCCCACATGGCATAATGGAATTAAGATGCAGTTACTCTGTACAATCAAGCTCTTGCTGAATATTTTTGAGCAGTGGTGCCTCAGCTTGCTTGTGTAAAGTGTTCCTGAAATTGAAGGCTGCTCAAGCAAGAACATTCTTCTTCCTCTGAATATTGCACCTCATATTCAGAGCCGCAGTCCTTGAAGCACACATATCACTCGTGAATTAAATTCTCACCAGCGATCAAAAAGAGCGCTTTGTTTGTTTGTAAAATCAAGATCTATTTAATCTGCCTCTGCCTCCTTTGTACTCGAGGGGAAATAATTGGGAGACTACTGCCATCATTAAAAATGTAACAAATCATTTGATGAGAATCCCTATTTTCCTCGGGTTGCATGTGTGTGCGTGTGTGCGTGCACGCATGCGTCCCGTGCACGCTTGTCAATATTCCCACGGTAAAACTTCCTCTAATAGAAAAAGTTTGTTACTAATCCAATACCCCACACCTCCAACACATACTGTAGAAACCAACCAAGGTGATTTAACAAGCAGAGGCAACCTTCATTTTCTAACTGAGACCTCATCCTTTCTGATGACTGAACTTATTTCAATTATCAAAACCTATTGGATTTTTTTTCCTTACAGATTCAGAAATGTATTAATGATTGGTTTGGTATAAGATAAGATAATACTTTATTCATCTCTCACGAAGAAATTTACAACTTTACTTTTAACTTGTGAACTTATTACTAACTTGCATAATTACTGAGTTTGACTATATATATATATATATATATGGCATATATATAGTCAAACTCAGTAATTATGCAAGTTGTCTTCAAACAGATATATATATAGAAAACATAATTGTTTTTTAAATTAATCGATCATCCAAACCAGCTGCAGCACATGTTAAAAAATCAATCCATTGAGCAATCTGCTCATACAGTTCACACAGAATAGGTGCACATTAAATTGCATATGGACTGACTTTTCGTCTCATATTGAGGTAATACTGAAAAACTTCCGAGCCTCTGCAAATATTACACATTTTAAATCAGTCAGTTCAAAATGTTAAAATGTATTTACTATTTAAAACTGTTTGTGTTTCTTAGTAAAATACTTTTATCTTAGTTTTTGTCATTTTATACTGATAGAATTAATATTATTTGTATTATTAGTGTTGCAGTGGTTTGGTGGTGACATAGCAAACTTGCAAACTTATGTCATGGTGACAAGGTTGTACGTTCAAATCTGATCGGCCAAGCATGTGAGACCAATTAGTAGCTCTAAATGTCATGGAGCTGTGAATGTGAGTTGTGGATACAGCAGTATAGGAGATGGATAGATATGATCCTATATTGTGATTCAGACGATGAATCACATTTTTCAAAGATCGAATACATACATTTGAATTAGAGTTTTCTCTGTGATAAAAGTGAATATTTTGCCATTCCATACTACACAGCATGAGGGATACATCATGGACTTGGATATTGTAGATCTGATGGATGATGGGAACCTCATTTATTTTCCTACTAAAATCCTTGTTTTTCTCCAGTGTTCCCTATTCATCACATAATCGGGTAAATGATGCACGCATCATATTCATTTCCTGCCTGGTGTATCTCTCATGTTAAGTACTAGTGCAATGGTTGTTCTGCCTTCACAGCTCCATTCACAGTATGTTGCAATACGTCATGTTGAGCCACATTTGAGAGTCTGGTGACTTGGTGTGGTGCATCAACAACCCTTTGGTATTTGACATACTGTTCGTCTTGAAAACAGAACAACCTTTCCTGGTATTATTTGTTGAATGTCTTTTGTAGAAACAAATAATCTTGGTTCAAGGGGAAATGACAGGCTTTGAAAGATCAATTGCTGAACAGTGCCTATACAGAGAAATATGCAGAAAAATGCCATGCTTATGTTTCAAGTCTTTTCAAAATATGTCAAGGACAAAGATTAAAATCGGTTCTTGTCACAGAGTCCGAAAGGAAGGCTCTTCGGTAGTGCAGATTAGTTTGCAGACCTGACCAGGGTAGAAACACAAGAGGTCTGGGAATCCTAAGATAATGTTTGTGCCGTGATGAAATTAAAGACACACAGCAATCCATCTGTCTCTCTTTAATGACTAATAGCTGATGGTGGAGAAAATAAAGCACACATATTATACAATTGTGATCTGAGGTAGTTTTGCATTGTCTATCTTCACTACGATTCACACAGTGTGAACAGAACATTTGGTCCAAATTATTTGTGTTGCCTCTGATATGCAGTTGTGTAGGTGGTGAAATCCTTGATTTGTTTTGATAATAATGGACTGCAGTTCAATAAAGCAGAAAAATAAAGGAATGTTTAAAAGCACTTCTACCAAGTGCTCCTTCGTCCTTAAACCTCTAATTTATTGCTCTTGGAAAAGAATAGCAGCACCGATCTTCAAAGGCTTCCAGTCAGCACTTGTATACTAAAGGAATAAAGAGGAAGTGACTGTGAATTCATCAGTGTTCTGGTGGAGAATTTATAATCAGCAGATGTTCCAGGTCAGATATGACGAGGCACATGCGTGGAAAAAAATACACTGACATTTCAAATGAGTCCTTATCACCCCCAGAGCCATGTTGTTACACATTATGAGCTATCTCTGAAGGAGTGTCATCAAAACTAAAAGATCTTTCACTGATCCGACTCTATCCAAACACCCGAGTGCAACTTACCATCAAATACCTGTAAAATCTGAGGACTGTAAGTGATACCAGCAATTTAAATGAAATGGTGGCAAACAGCTGCAGGGTAACGACAGCCATAGTCCTTCCTTACCTCTTGAAAAGAAATGTACTTGTGTAAGTGACATCATGAGCCAGTGGTTCAAAACGGGTAATTCAAACTCCTCTTGCGTCAGTTTGTTTTCCTGTATTCAAAAACATGGGGGGTAGATGCACTAAATATAATGTCATAAATGGTCTCTGGTCTTAACCAGATTTGCATTTGAGGAATACACTGGTTTCATGTTCGGGAAAAAACAATAACAGGTTCCCAGCTTCCGTATTGTAATGAATGCAAGCATCCACTGTGACTGACAGGTGAGCAGATATAAATGTCTTTCACATACATACATACATATGCCTTTTGGGGAGGGGGGGGACTGTATTTCTTTTAATACCTTGA
Source organism: Blennius ocellaris (assembly GCF_963422515.1). Classification (NCBI taxonomy): domain Eukaryota; kingdom Metazoa; phylum Chordata; class Actinopteri; order Blenniiformes; family Blenniidae; genus Blennius; species Blennius ocellaris. The sequence goes on along the minus strand of NC_137655.1, from coordinate 12,346,996 downwards.
TTACCGAGGACATTCTTCATGATGCAGCTCTGACATGTGTGCTGCTTGAGATGAATTTCCAGTCTGTATTTATTGTTTCAGATCCTCACAACAATACAGACACATTGTGTTTCCAGAAAACAACATTGAATTAAACATAAGATTCTCAGTGAGAAGGTCAGACCGATGTAATCCCTTGTTTTTTCTGAGCTGTTTAGAAATCCTCTCACTCAAATAAATAGCAGACAACAAACCATATCTATAGTCTTTCAGAGCACCTGCAGTTTTTGTGGCTATTCTCTGACGGTGTTACATAATGTGCATGGCGACATAAAAGAGTGAGTAAAACATGCGGTACAGTAGTAGGAGTAGAGTGAATACTGTACTGTATGTTTTATTTCACTGCTGCAAGCTTACAGTATAATATTTGTCAGCCTTGTCTTGTAAAAACAGATATTCAAAGCTGTTAAGCAAAGATGGATACTAATACTTACAAATGAAACAGATAATGTATTATTTCAGTGATGCTCGTTGCCTGAAATGATTGACACTTAATGCAGAAGATTCAGAAATGTTTTGTTCAACCCACAGTGTTTAGTTGTTCACAGGCAAAACAGGATTGAAGCCGGCAGACTTCACAGTTGAAAGCAGTGAGACATGGACATGCATGACTGATTCATGATCAAAGTTCACTAATTATGAGCTTTAATCTTCTAAAAGTGACAAGACAAGAAAACCCTGTCATTGCTAATTAACAACAGCAGCCCTGACTGGGATTTCCTTATTAATCAATCGTAATTGTGTCCCTTTGTTATATGGTGTAGAAATGAAGCCTTGGGGTGTGTACGGCCCTTTGGCATTTCCAACCGTAAAAAAAAAAAGTAAAGACGGGGAGATTAGTAGAAGCACTTTGGAAATGGATGAAGAGAGAGGATTGATGGCAGCAAGCGATAGAACGACAGTCTTTTCATGGTCCACGGGCAGCCAATAAGACTAAGTGATAGTCCATGATTCCCCTCCAAGCCTCTGCTTGTGGTTACCTGAAACGAGAGTCCTGAACTGTCCATTCAATGCCCTTCCTTTCAGTTTGGGAAATAGAAAAGCTCAGTATTTTAGACAGTTGCCTGGTTGAGTCCCTACAGAAGAGATTGTGGGATCGTTTTGTTCAGCCTCTCCCATTTTAAACCCTCTGGTTACTGTCAATTGTGAGAGTTAAACAATTAAAACAATTAATGTGGATGCTGTGCTCTGCTTTTTGGCTGGATAAAGCAAAAGATGTAATTCATATAGTTCATTATCTTGTGGCAAATCCAGAACAGAACAGCATTTTAATTGATACTACTTGTTTATTGATCATCAATTATTACTCAAGGTATTGTTTTTGCTCAGCCATTAAACCCTGTAGACCTCTGTATTGGTGCAAATTAGTTTAATAATGCATCATCAACAATTCCTTGTATTTAAATGATCTTTTTATGATCAGGCAAAAATGTTCCGTGCCTTCAAATATTGATGTCCATTTCACTTCATGATAAGATGTTTTGCAAACTCATTTGACCAACTAAAAAAGCTATCCTAATCCCTGATGCAAATTTTCAAAAAACTCACTTTGAAATATGTAAATATGAATATGTATTGCATAGTAGGAGACAGAAGCGATTTTTTTTTTTATACTTGTTTCGATCATTTATAACAGTTATATTGGACATTGCAAGATGCAAGGCAAGGAGTTCTTATATCACCACAGCATTAGGATTATGAGGCTGTGTTGTGCTATCTGACTTGTTTTTCACATTCAAACCAGACTTGATTAGATTGAGACGTGGGGAATCTGGAGGCTGAGTAAACACCTGGAACTCTTTGTTATGTTTCTAAAACCAGTTCTGAACATTTTCAAACAGTATTTAACGTTGTCAAGGGCATGAAGGACTGAATCTCATCTGCAAAATGTTAGACTGGAAAGCACACGTCAAAGTAGCTTCCACATCAATGCCATAATCTGTGGTTACTTCCAGAAAAAAAAAAAAAAAAAAAAACATTTTCCAGGATGCCCAATATTTTCTGTCTGTAGGACATCCTGTAAGCATCACATAAAAGCAAGTACAAGGGCTATCTTCTTCTATTGTCGTATGCTCCAGAACAGATGCTCATTTTTTCTTTATAATTAGTGTTTTTAGCTGTGGACAGAATCTACCTCCAACATGGTGGTGCCTTTGCTGCTCCATATGTTGCCAGCAGTGATGCACTATGTGCTCTGACATCTTTTCATCACAAGCAGCTTTCATGTTTTCAGACCCTACAGAGGGTCTGCAGTGGCATGCTTATAACATACATACATACAAACAAACACACACACACATATATATATATGTGTGTGTGTTTGTGTGTGTTTGTATATATATATATATATATATATATGTATGTATATACAGTATATGTAAACAAACTGTGGACCGTCTGTAGGATCAAATCTCTTGAGCTTCTACTGCATGTGGTTGCACAAGACTTGCCCGCCCACGATCATGTCACTCATTCACTGGATGCCCTTCCCTTCAGCCGTGAAATTGTCTTCAAACAGATGTAAGAAAATTGGACAATGCATTTTTAACTTTAACTTTTCTCATTTTCTACTGGCGAGTACCGTGTTGAGAACATATTTTTTGAATTTATGCAATAACAGGAAAAGAATACATAATTATGCTCACCTGAAAACACACACACACACACACACACACACATACACACACACACATATAGAATAGGGAAAATATGACATGATTCCTTTGATATTCAATCTACTGTTATCTTATACAAACCAGTTAAATCATTTTACCTTCAGGAAGGCACTTAGCATTTAATAATAAAAAATAAAAAAAAGACACATCCCCTGCGGACGTGTTGTGGCTTCCCAGAGTTACTCAAGTACATCTCTCTCAGGGAACAAGGGCTCTTACCACCCACTGTATAACTACTAGAAGAGCCAGAGAGCCACTGTTACAGATGAAATTCAGGGAAGAGTTTTCTTTTTCTTTTTTCTTTGTCTGAGGCTTGTTAGAAGCTGATACGCTGCTGTCAAGCTGTAGAGTGTAGCTACCAGCATTTGTTGGGAAACAGTCCTTGTCATTCTGGAATGTCAGCTTTAAGGTTTTCCTGTTTAGCAACATTTATTTTGAATGTTATAGAGCTGTAGCAGTCACAGACATACCCCCAGTTTCATTTTGAGACCTGAATCGCTGAGGATATTGAACATGTGTCCGGGAGTCACACCATATAGTGATACAATCTTTTACTTGGTCCATCCAAGATTAAATGAAGGTTACGTAGCCTATTATTTGGCAACACACATTTTTTTTCCCCAGTGACTAATATGAGATTGGGCTTCATTGAAGTGATGTAGGCAGCAGCCATGATACTGCTTTATCACTGCAAGCCAAGACAAGTGACTGCATTGCAGAAAATGTCCAGCTTAATACCCAATTTATTCTCTATTTCAGCCTTATGTTATTTGTATTAAATCAAACAAAGCCAAGTCTCAGTCCTCAGTTCTCAGTTCACATTAGCCCACATGCCTCACATCCAACTGTCCACGAAACAATCGGCATCCAACAGTCAATCATGACAATGAGAATATCAATCAGTGGTTTCTTACTGGAAACACAGAGACCACACATTTACATAACACCAGGTTAAATAAACAGCAGAGCGCTGCAGTGCGTCGCTCTGAAGGAGGTGAGTTGAGAGACTGATAGCGAATCTAACACAACACCTCCAACTCCAGATCACAAGCCAGCTCATTTTATAATCAGTGTTTAACCATCCCCTTATTATGTCCACATTCACTATTTTTATTCACATCGAGTTAAGAGGCTCTTGTCCGAGTTAAGACTTCTTTGCTTGAGCTCTTCACTGGAATCCACTTCTCTTTTATTTACTTTTTTTAACCAACTCTGCGTGAGACCCGAACAGAATTCACACATCCTCAGTAGAATAAGTGAATTTCAAACTGTGATGTTATTAAATAACTTGCTAATTGATGAAAGAGCACAATTTGAATGTTGCATTGTGCTGCTACAACTGCACACAGTATGTTTCTCTCTGACGTTCAAGTTGAAGCCAGCCTCCAGCCTGATCTGAGCTATGATGATTTACCATTAAATGGGACTCTCTGAGGTTTGTCAACAGATCCTGTGGACTGAGAGGAACTTGTAGTGGTTTGGAGTGTTTTATTCCTCTTGAAAATGAATCGAATTTTGAAACAAAATCACTATTTATTGACTGAACTGCTGGTTGTAACAAGGCTTAACAGTACAGTTAAGGAGAATCCTTTTCCTTTTTTCTGTCAAAGAAGGGCTATTGATATGACGATTTTCAAAAATGGTAAAGAGCTTTGTAAAGGTGTGCTTTCACCTCACAGAATGATTGTCTCCAGTTCAAGTCTGGGTTTCTGAGGGAAGTTTGCATGTTCTTCCTGTTGGATTTCTCTAGTCTGTCAAAAACCTGCATCTGAGGCTCATGGGTGTCATTTAATTGTCTGTCTGTGTGTTTTGCCCTGTGATCGATTAGGACCCTATCCAGGGTGTGCCCTGCCTTTGCTGTATAGAAGATAGATGTAATTATGTTAAGATGTAAAATGTTTTTCTTCAAGTTCTGACTTAAAAAAAAAAGAAAAGATATGGGTATAAACTATTGGGACAACAAATGAAAATCATTCGTCATGTAGTCGTCGACTAATTCTGATGTAAGTAACAAAGTTCAACTCTAAAAAGGTAAGCTCAAAAATGTATTTTAAGTAAGGAACAAACCTGCAACATTGCATATAGTATGCATATGGAACATGGCGTTAACACAGTGACCTACATGGCAATGTTTAAATAAATGTCTTGCATCATGTCAAGTAGTACCACAAAGGTCTTAAGTGATGGCAATGCTGGCTGCTGGGCAGAGCTGCAAAATGTTGGTTGTCAAGTCAGGAAATGCAGTAAATCAATTTTGTTACAGTCAGCAGGCATAAAGTGTGAATCACTCCCGCAATGTAAATATATACATTAACTAAATAAATATATGTATATCACCTTAATAGTTATTAGACAGGTTTGTTTTTTGTTTTTTTAAATTGCTTGACCTTAAATTATGGAAAAGTCATGCTGAGTAAATTACCCTACTGGTTGACTAGTAGAAAATAATTCGATGAGTCAGGAACTAGCTAGTCATAGTCGATTATTATGACCAGTCACCCCAACCATAGTTTTTAGGCTATACATAAAATATGAATCTTTAGCACCTTTTTGTCCATTTTTCATGTTAAGGGTAATAACAAAACCTTCATTCTGAAACACATTCACACACTATATTAAGCTATTAAAGCTATTAAAAAACATTCTTATAATTTGGACTGAAAACCCAGTTAGATCATACAAACTTGAGACATGATGACCACTACACTGGTGCAACCTTGGCACACACGTCTACAGCCAATTTTGAGTCACCAGTTAAGCCAACAATCATATTTTTGTATTGTGATTGGAAGACAGACAACTCATTCCGGCACAGGGAGAACATGCAAATGCCACACTTGTCCACAGTGCTGGACAAGCTGAGACTATTTATATATTGCAATAACAAATAGAACAAATAAGTTATTTGTTAGTATTTTCAGTCACATAAATAATAGCCTTTTTTCTCCATATCTGATCGTGACATCTGTTCAGTGATGTGAAAGTAAGGTCACAGCACATCAGTGGCTCACTATATAATGTAAGGTTACATCCCGTATGAGCAAGTTTAGTAGAAAATGTCATCATAGCATATTAGAGAAAACGCTCGTCTCCTTATTCTCCTTTGTAACTGGAGGGCTGTTATTACTCTTATCTTGTCTTCACACCTCCTCCTCCTCACTGACGCACCTCTCTGGGCTCTGTCTACGGCCAGCAGGCGCGCTCCCGTCTGCGCGCTCCGGTATGCGCGCCTCCTTCCGTCGGCACACTGAGCGAGTGTCGGCGTGAACGTCGGTGAGCTGTGAATGGACATTAACGGGGAATGTCGCCCCAAATGTTTTTTTTTTTTATCTGCTTTCTTCTGCCATTTAATCACGAGTGGGTAAGTAGTTGTTGTTGTTTTTTTTTTTTTTATCCCCTGCAGGTTTGACGTTTATAGACAAGCAGGCTGCTGTGCAGTTTGTGAATCCATGAAGCCAAATTGGGAAATACTTTCAAGACAGAGGGGAATTGCTGGTAGAATATTTTGTGGCTCAGTTGATTTGCTGCTTTGTTTAATGAGCTTTTTCAGAAATATTTTGTCCCCTCCGCATAGTTCAATCTTAAGAGTGCCCACTTTCCCTCCACAATTGCAGTAGACACAACTGTTTCCATGCATCCAATTTCATAAAGTCTGACATGAAAAAAACGAGTGTGACTCTTCACTTTTTTAACTTTCATTGATTTCTTTGAGATTTAGATTTTTTTTATTATTAATTTTAGTTCTTAGAATCAAGACAGTGACTTCTGCGCATCCTGATCCGAGTGTTTATTTAATTATGTAAGAGATGATCACATATACCTGCTGCTTGTACACAGTATATTCTTTCGACTGGAGCCTTGATAGAAATGGCTCATCAATAGGGATAAGCGATGAGATTTGTCTTCCTTTTGAGGGGCTCATCTAAACGCGAAGGCTCTCTTGAGGATGCTTGCATGCCTGTGAATGCCTTGGATGTCCACATAGGGTATTGTATCTGTTCACAGTAATATTTTATTAAAAGTGAGCTATAGGCTTTCCAAATACTTGCTGGAAATCAATCAAAAATAATTAGTTTTAGTGACCACAAGCAGATACAGTTCCTTTCTGTTGCTTTCTTGGACCAACTCACAGGAGATCAAATGTAATCAAGGTGTGTGTGTGTGTGTGTGTGTGTGTGTGTGTGTGTGTGTGTGTGTGTGTGTGTGTGTGTGTGTGTGTGTGTGTGTGTGTGTGTGTGTGTGTGTGTGTGTGTGGATTGCAGCATCTCTCCTCCAGGTTTCGTTTGGTTGGTTGTACCCGTGAGGGTTGAGAGGCTTCTCAGGTTTTGTCATGTAAATCATGAGGAGGATGCGAGCAGGCACATCCCTCAGTGTGCATGGCCAAGCAAATCTGTCACCAGACAAGAACACCAAAAGGGGGTATTTTGGCAAAACTCAAGATTAACATAAACAGCATCATGTTTAAAATCCAATAGCACAATCAGATGGTCTTGCTTCATTCAGTAAGCACGCATTGCAGCTGCAGTGTCGAAAATGTGATAAAATGACGAAGGTCATCGAAAATGAAGTAAGGTTGAGGTTATGCAGAGTAGCATGCTGATGCAGTCACTACTTTCCCCTTAGAGCAAGATGATTCCTGGTCTGAGCCTTTTGAGGACTTTCAAGACCCTTTCTGCATGAAGTTTGCATGTTTTCTTTGTGCCTGAGCAGATTTCCTTCTGCTTAATTGGTGGTGGGTTTCAGTGTGTGAGTGGGCTAAAGTTTATTTTTGTGTCTGCTCTTTTATTGAGTTATAAGATCTACCCAGTGGGGGTTCAGCATTTACCCCAATGGAAGCTTGGATTGATTCCAGCTGCTTGTGAACCTAGTCTGGATAAAGCAGGTGTGGACGACGAATAGATGGTTAAGGTCAAACAACACAGCTGATGATAGGGTCTGTGGCGCCAGTGAATAGCAGAGCAATAAAGCTTTGGTTCAGTACTTTCACATACATGAGCATGGTTGACCTTCAAGCCATTGTTGAACAATTCCTCATAATGCTTATGGAGACTGTAACTGCCAGCCAAATGTGTCTGTATTGCACAATATAATTTTTTGGGTAGTTTCTGTCTCATTTGACCTTCCACTGTTGGACGAACAGATGAATATTTAAGTGTACTCTACAGGCAAAGCGTGCACACTGAGTTCCAACAGCTGAGTTTTAGCTCTGTCATGATTTCGTACGTGACTTCTTAAATACTAAGTGATGTGATGATGATCGTAAAATGAGTTTTATAGCTTGTGACACGATAAAATCTATGCACCGTTTAAGAGGCACAACAGTAGAGATTCAAGTGCAATAGGCTGATTGACAGAAGTGAGAGTGAAACTAAAGTGACATACTGCAGACATACCTGCCAGCCTGTTCTTGTATGCATAAATTACAAGAATAAAATGTGCATTCAATCTTCTCCCTTTAGTGTGTTTTTTTTTTCCAAGAACTTTTAAGGAACATTTTGTCTTTATTACAATGCGAGAGTGGCAGGCCATGTGGGAAGACTGGAGGAGAATAACAAGTAGTAATGGCCACCAATTATGGGAACTGAACCAACAACATTCTCTTCGGAGCATATGCGACCATGTTGTATGTGTCCTGGCTCTTCAGATAGTAGACCGACCCCACACTTTTACTTTCCATCTCAACGCATTCCCGGCATAAATCTTCAGGGCTTGACATCAACTTTGGCACAGGATGTAAATATGAATGTAATTTCCAGGGTACTAGATTAGTCATGCTTGGAGACACAAGGACAGTTTCAATGACCGGCTCATTTAATGACTTGAAATATTAAAAAAGGTCTCTGCTCTGGGCTCTTTTTGGCCAGGGAGATACATTTACTCGCAGTACTTAATTACAGAAGGGGAGTTACCTTGGAATGAAAAATAATGGAGAACAGTGGTGAGCACCAGAGTCAGATCAAGGACAGCTTTGTTACCGATGATGATCTAAGGCGTTGGAGCGGCTCCTGTTCAGTGTAGCTCATCCTATGGGCGCTGTCAAAGTGGAAGGGAAACATAAATTTTCACTATTCCAATGCAAATATCGCAAGTGAGACTGTAGCATGTACCGATCTCTGATGGTATCCGCGTAAGCCTCACAGCTGTTTAACTCCTAGTCACACATTACTACATAATTGAAAGCGCAAGCAGTACAAATACAAGCAAATCCGTTTGTCCAGTGAGCCAATTAACCTTGCACGCATGTCTGTGGATGGTGGGAGGAAGTCGGAACACCTGGAGGAAAATGCAAACCCACTACTGTTACACACAGTAAGTCCCCAAAGCCTGAAGTCAAACTGTATATGCTTTCGCTAAGAATATCATCCTATTAAATAAATAAAACAGTTGATGTATTTCATGTTCTCCTGTTGCACAGAAACAATATCCAGCGCTGATTCGCTATTGGGACCTGACATTTTATGTGCAAAACAAAAAACAAAAAAACAAACATATCATGTGCACAGATGAGTGGAAGCTGTTTTAACAGTTTGCCGTGACCACACATTATCCATTCAGCATCTTTGTCATGAATATGGCATATTAGGCATGTGTTCCAAAACACTAATATAAAAATATAATATATGACAATATATTAATTTACAATGTGGCATCTCATTGACTGCCTTTGAAAGTACTCGTGTTGCTAATGTTTGCCTCTCTCTTTAAAAAGCATTTGAAAATGGTGATGCAAAACGTCTGAGAGGTAATTAATTAGCTTGTTAGCCACGACTTTGTGTGTGAGGGGGGGATCAGTTGCAAAATCACACACACAAACACTTTTTTTTTTTTTTTTTGCCAAATTAAGATGTATTTTCTGTAACAATCTGGCATGTTGGATAACTTCTTCCACCAACATGCCCAGTTCCATTTGATCACATTTTATTTTGTGCTTGTGGGGGCTCTGATAAATCTGTGGTAAACGCAAACAAATGTACACAGAAGCAATACTGTTTCCAGCAGATTATTCTCCTGTAAACAGGGTTTAAAGCATGCAAAACTCTCATTTGAATACACCTGTTTATGTTTGATGTTACTTGTACGTTAGTCTTACTCAAACTGAAAGTGCAATATGTGAGTGTGTGTGCTATTTAGCGTGCTTTATGCAGGATTTTAGCGAATCATGTTTTCAGTCATAAATCATTGGACTTTCTCAGTCCAGCAAAACACAAAACCACAGACTGCAGTTTTGTTCTCTAGTCTATAAACCACGTTGTTAATGACAGCTGAGTGCTGTTTGGCATATAATTACGCATCCTGAATACTCAAGTAAAACACAGCATTTCTTTAAGAGCAGATGTGGTAAAATGTCTTGCTCAAGGACACATGAGGGAGAATCTTGTGATGAACAGCAGAATATACATACAACTTACTGATTTCCACTTTAATGTGCAGCAAGCCAGCCACTGACACCACGCTATTTGAGATCGATGCATAGGAAATGTGCATGCCTCAACTTGACTGCAATATCCTTTCAGCTTTTTTTACTTGGGTTCCCTCATGTATTTCATGTCCTAGAAGACAAATTTTAGAGTGGGATGTCTGGTGGGCATTTGGTCTTCTTGCTGAACCAAAAACAATAAGTGGTAGGTTTCACCCTTGTTGGGGTCCTGAGGTACTCTTGCGTGTCCTCAAGTGTCCTCAAGTAAGATACTTTAATGCACACTGGATCTCAGAAGAGCATCACTTTGGACCTGCTAAATAAAAAAATTTCAACATGCCTCAATCTCGGACTTCATGTTTCCCTGCACACAAAATCCTCATTTTAGTGAACAAATGAAAACTTGCCATAAAGCAATAAAACAATCCAAACATAAAACATCACCAGAATATCAGTTGGTGATTACAAATGGGAAACATAAAAACGCAGGGGTGCAACAGTAAAAACAGAAACACGTGTCAGACATTCACAAAAGCTCTCCATTCTACTAATTCCCCCAGAGTGCATTAGGCTAGTCCAAGTGAGAAGTGATAAAAGCAGCCTTTATCAGATGTGACTCCAGATATGAGAGGAAACTGACATTTTAAGAGGTAATGCTGGTAAACGCGTGCATGCTTTTGTTTATTTTTATTATTCCAAAGGGATGGGCAACAGAAGAAATCATTATGTTCCTACTGACTCACCTTGAATTTGGAACATTGTGATAAGAACATTTTTCGATACTTTGACTGATGAATTACATCTGCCAAGAAACATATGTCAGGAAACTGGCAAACAAGATACAGCAGTCCAGCCAAATTGCTAATATAGAGGATGCGTTTGATTATTTTTACAATGACATTCAACTACCATTCCTTCTGTGTTGCCTCATGCAGGTCAATTAGTTTTGCTTGAAGCATTGTGGGTATCAGTGATAAGGCCAGAATTTATTAATTTGAAATGTCACTTTGTTTGAGTATCAAATCACTTTTTATACCTTTATTCTATAGCGTTGGTATGCAGACAGTCAAAATGCTCTTTTTTCACCATAGATTGATGTGTTGTGTTCTGCTGGACAGCCTCGTGTTGATGACTGGGCAAAAATGTTGATGTTAAAAATGTAATTTGTCCTTTTCCATAGAGAAATCTTTACCTTATGATTCCAGATCATTTGTACACATGTCCAAGGTATCAGATTAAGACTGACTTTTTAAGTGAGCGTCATGGTATTATCTTCCCCATACTTACCAAGCACAACTCATGTACTTATTGTACTTATGTACTTGTATTTATCAACATGTCACACTGACAAGATCTCACCTGTTGATGTCAGATAATGAAAATGAGCTTTTTTGCATACCCAAATGTTTGCAGTGCCTATTGTGCTAAAATTGCACAAATGCACACATGCCATCCGTAAAAAAATCCTTTTGCATTCAGGAATCAGTGTTTAATTAATTGTCACCAGTCCATGGCAGATGAGCATTCAAATGAGGGCCTCCCATGCCAACATTAGCTGCCAAAGGGAACCAATTGCTAGACAGCTCTCATTGTTTTTCTTTTGGGATTCTTTGAAGACATTTGAAAGCTCTTAAAATCCAAGACTGCAAAGAAAAAAATATAGCGGCACAATCAAGTGGTTTTGATTTGTGCATGTGTTTCTGCCGATGTGTGTGAGAGAGCAGTAAGCAGGGTAATTGAAGAGGGGACAGGCTGAGGAAGAAACTACTCCATGGCATCAGTGGAATGAATTCAGGGATTACACAGTGACAGCTCTTCCAAAAGTGACTGTTATGTCTGACTAACCTGTATGGTCTCATGTTGTTGGACCTGAAGAAACAATCCATCATCTGACTATATGTACCAGAGTGACGGTCTCTTGGCATCTTATATATATTTGACTCCTAATGGAAGAGAGAAGCGGATTCTCCACTAGCATCAGCTCGAGGCTTTAATGTCCATTACACTGAGTGTTGGAAGGAGTACAGAGCAGCTTACCCATCTTCACGTTGGAGAGCGTAATGCACCTGTTGGAGTTGAGGCTGTTTTTTGGGTTGGAGAGAGGGAAAACTGTGGCAGCCTGCAAATTCATTTTGTAGAATTCTTTGGAACTCCACAATTTGTGTATACTTGAAATTTCCCATCGTAGATATGTTACTTTAATTTTGAGTCCACGTGACATGCAACCAGTTTCTTTTATACAATTCAAAATAACCTCCAGCTTTGCTTCTAATATTACAGCTTTGACCACTCAGTGTCTCCACAAGAGTAGATCGTTATTGGATTATTTCTGTGTGGAATTTGCATGCTTTTCCTCCGACTGTAATGTGTTTGTTAGACAAGTTGATGACCACACGTTCCACGTGCAGTCAGTATGAGTGTGATTGAGATTGTCCATGTGATGGAGTGAGTGCCCGAGCAATGTGTAATTGGTCTTTCACTCTATATCAGCTGGGATGGGTTCCAGTACAATGGAAGATATACAGATATCGTAAATCTTCACTGAAAACCTACTTGTCGAGCAGAAGTGTATCACTATCATACATTAAATAATTCAGCTTTAATTACAAAACGGGAATAAAAACACCACAATGATAGGCTTTTTGGATAAGTCGACAACCAGATGTTTAAAAAAAAAGCCTTTCATTTTGCATGTGTTTCACCTATTACTGTATTTCCAAATAAATACCGTACATCGATACCAAAAGGAAAATGCTTGTGAGGGAGGATTCTTTTCTTGTGGAATTAGTTACAATTTTGTACTGTAATCAAGCTTTATTTTTCTTTGCTCTGAATGAATTTAAATTGTTTTCTGCTTCTCTCTTTCTTCTGCTATGCTTTAAATCCATATCTGCAAACATTGTTGTTGTTTTTTTTCCTTGCTTCCTAGAATTCTACAAGTATATTCAGATGGGACACCTTCATCAACGAGATGGCACACGTTTTTTCCTCATAAAGTTGTTAATAGTGATTTTCTTAACGATTTGTCAGTTTTATGGTGTGAAGTAGTACGAGTCTGTTTCAATTTTATCTAGACAACAACTTTGGCGTTTCTATTAACGGGTCACTGTTTTGTTTACCAATCAGCACTCGTGTTGAAGTTGCAGTCGTGGTGAGGACTATAAAATAAGTAGTCATGTTTTTATCAAGTATCAGCTGTTGGCTGGAAATATTTGAACATGTCCACACTGCTGACAGTGATTTACAGTATGTCTTCGTTCCTCATTTGCATTCTGCCCATCATTCTTCACCCATCAAGTACTGATATGTTTCATAGAAACTGCAGAGCTGCTTGGGCAGTGTAGTACATAGTGTAGAAAAGATTGAATTTTTGTGCAGTCTTTGAAGTTCAGACTGGCTGACCAACTAACATCACCATGTTTGAAGCTGTTGCTAGGCTGACTAAAAAAAAAAATCTATTTGTCAGATGGAATTAGCTGCAGGGCACTGCCTACATACAGCATATGCCTTTATGTAAAATAGCCATTAAAATAGAATCTGCACAAAGAACTAATCTCAAAATGTTATTGCAAGCTTGACGTATATGAAAGCTGGTATTAGAAATGCTGTCGCTTGATCAGATAACACAAAGCTGGTCTTATTTCATCAATTCAGATTTAACCTTGCGTTTCATATACAGGAAGATGACTTTCGCTCCGTTGTGTCCTTTCACACTTCTGTTGTTTAGGTGAGCACTGCTAGTCTCATGCATACAAACATTATTGCTCATTTCCTGAATGTGTGGGAAAAGCTCAAATATAACGTGTTTGATAATCAGTCATTAAATTGGGGGTCTGCGCAGGTGTTGAGGTCAGGTCATACGCCGGCATTGAATGTCATTTACATTTTTTTAAATAAGTGACGCTTATGAGGACGCCCACAGATTGGAGTACTAATCTTACGCTGACTTTTCCCCATATTTATTTTCTGTTTGGGTTGTAAAAACCTGCACTTAAAAGATCTATCAAGTCCATTTGCTTGTTGTTGCATCTGCTTTTCTGAATGCTTGATGAATCAGGAGTACTTGATCTGATGTTACACAATTGGTGCACAAAATTCCGGAGCCTCAACTGATTCACATGTATGAGATTGTTTGAAAAGAAAATACATCTGATTGTGCAGTTCTTGCCCATTACTCATCCCATGAGAATTTGCCGTGACCTCAGCAACCCTTACCAGCCACTTTCAAAGCTGTTAACTTTGTATGTAGGAGGTTTGTAGATGCAGGCAGGATAATATTACATGAGTATTTGTCTATGAAGGTGTGTGTTTATGATTTATGCCATAACTGTGAGTATTATTATTTCTTGGGGCTTCATTTGAAGTGTGATCAAAAATGACAAAAAAGATTAATGCTGTGTGTTTGAGGGATTGGTTCAGGGGTTGTTTTAACGTTACACTGAGGTTTGGATTAGGCTAAGACTGGAATTAGGGTGAGTTTTATACAAATAACTGAAATGGAAAAAACAATGCAAGCATCCCTGGATGATAATATCACGTAAAGGCCTGCGTGCGTGTGTGTAAAGGAGACACAAATTTGGTACATCTATCTGATGCTGTTCCCTGAGCTTTTAGACCCATTTATATCACTCCACATGAGGAAAAAAGAAGTGCTGATAGAGTATAAACTCATTCTGATGACAATAATTGCAGGTGGCAGAAAAGTGGCCTGGAAATCCTCTGACTTGATAGCAAAGCCCCTGGATGTTATTCTGTTGTTTTGATGGCGCTTTTCACTCCCGTATTTGCACAGAAAGTCTTGTTTTGGCCTTCAATTTTGCCAACTGCTATAAGAATTAGCTGAAAAACTAAACAAAACATGGATTTATTTATTTGTCAACATACTTATTGACTGAACTTCTAACATGAAAAAATTGTTATATACAATATATACATACACAAATATACATTATATTTTTTAGAAGAAGTCAAAGCTAGAAGTGACCCGCCGGTCAGGAATTAGAAGCCCCCGATCAAGATAGTCAAGTTTGAATGTATTCTCGGGCTGATCCAAGGACTTTGCTAAACTATCCAATCAGTAGTAGCGACGGGTGGTGTGTGCAAAGGAATGAACCCTTTCCCAGAATCACTCTGTGTCTGCAAGTGATTTAACATCAGCTTATCCTTAAATGTGGTGAGAGAGGTTCTAGCCTGATCCCATCCAGAATAGCTGTTTTCACCAACCATGGGCCAACTGCTTGTCAACTACATCTTGGTGGTTATGATATAAGATGTCGGTGCACTTTTAGCTTCAGGTTTGAAAATACTGTAGTGAAGATTAAATGTCAAAAATTTTAACTGATGACATATATTCCTAAGGTAATCACTATTCTGCAAATATTTGAGCACTTCCAGTTCACCCTGTTTGTCTTCTCTCTTAAATGTCAGAATGGGTCTTGTGAGTGTTGTCGAGTGTCTGCTACAGGCATTCGAGACCTTTTTAGAGTAACAATAGGAAGCACACGCTTAATATTATGAGATTGTCAGTGAGGGTGAGGTAAGGATCTTTGTTATAAAGAAATCACACAGTTACAAATAATTTTTGTCTGAAAGATAATATACCCATAGACAGATTTACAGTTGGATATACAATTGATTTCCCACTGTGGCTCCAATTTTGGTAGCGAAAGTCATCTTTAATCCCAAGGTTTGTGGAAAAAATAGATATCTTATTTGTTTATTTGTCCTTGAATAAGACCACAAACCTGGATTTGCACCCAGTGGAACTCAAGGACTTTGTATTGCAGCCGTCACCATTGGTTTGTGTGTGAATGGGTGAATGTGACTGACAGTGTAAAGGTGCCTTGAGATTGCCTGAAGTGGTGAAATACATTACATTCCTGAAACCCATTTACAGTTAGGTCACAGCATATCCAGATAGGAAGTGAGTCCAGAGGATATGCTGATATCTGACAATGTACAATTTTTGCTTTAGATTGCTGGTAAGTGTTGCATTTTCATTTGCCCTGCTTATTTTACCAAAGAGTTTTAAAGATGTGGTTTATTAAAATTAGGATTACTTTTACCCTCCACTTAGTCCATTCTCATCTAATTTCTTCTCCAAAATTCTAAATTACATTGAAGAATGCCTGCTGGGAAAATCTTAATCTTAATCTGCAGTACTACAATGACTGTGAAAAGCTATCCAGCACCATAAAGAATAATTGACCATGGTGACGGTAACACAGAGTCCTGATCCTGTCTCTGTATTACAAAGTTAAGGAAGCATTGATACAAGATACAGAAGGAACTGACGTGTCTTTTTTCACAGATCACTTGATTTTGCAACTTTGCAAAGCAGTGGATCTTAAATTAATAAAAGGTTGATCACAACTTATATTGCCTATAGGTTTTAAGTACTGAATTTCCTGCTATTCGTCCATGATTACCGTCAAGGATTGTAGCTATGGCACATTTAATTAATCATCAGTGAAAAGAAAAGTAAAAGAAAGGAGTTTAATCACTTGGGATAAACCATGAAAATCTGTGGAGGGTGCAAAATAGAGATGAAGAAGAAAGTAAATCTGAATGAACTGGATTGAGAACATTACCAGGAGTCCCAGCTCAGTTGATATTGAAACCAACGATGTTGTGTGATATAGAGATGATGGCAGAACTGAAGATGAAGTTTAAACTGGGAATGACTGAAATGGTTCAGCTTTAAGATTGAGTGCATTAGAGGGACAGATTATGTTAAAATGTTTGATGGGAAAGTGAAAAACAAGGTTGAGAAGGTACATGACTGTACCAAGACAAGAGAAGACATGAAGAAGACAAGTAACATGAATGAATGAATGAATGAATGCAGTGAGAGAGGACATGCAGGAGATTCTTGTGAGGAAGGAGCATAAAGAAGCAATGGAATAAAATGATCCAAATCCTAACGGAAAGTGAATAAAAAGTGGAAAAACTCAATACTTCTTCGAAATACATTATGACAATTTTTAATTATCAGCTAAATGTATCAATAAGTGAATGTTTAAGACCTTTGTAATATATTGCCTTTCTTATTTTTATGTATTATGTTGCTTTGAATCACAAATGCATTTGCTGTGGCTGTATTTCCAGATGCTTGTGAATATACAACCCTCATGGCAATTAACTAAATTCAAATGATTTTACAGCTGTAAAAACAATTCAGGTCTGTACAGTTAAAGGAAAACATAGAGGAGCAATTTATATCATACATAAGTGAGTGCGCATCCAGACTTTTTTTCCCTATATTTTGTACTCCCTGGATCTGTATCATGTGCAGAGTCGAGGCAGTTTTCCATTTGGCTTTGTTCTCATTTTCTTCTTACATTGAAGCTTTTTGAAGAACAACAACTACAAAACAAGTAATATAGTGTATATTATTGCATCATGTTTTGTCCGGAGGCTGTTACAATGAGCTCTGATATTCCACAAAAGCAATAATTACCCACCGAGAAATTCACCACTTTAGGAAGCAATGCAATCGGGAGCTTTAAAAACCAGAAAAAGGGGCAGTTTGCTCCTGAGTCTAATACTGACAAATCAGTTTTGAAAGCTAGAAATTTGAACATGTTATGAAGTACATCAATTGGTAATTTGTAATTTATTCAACCCCTGCAGCTGTCATTCTCCTCGGAATCTGTGTGCTGCTGCACTCAGAGCTTTTTCTCTCACCTTGGAGGTTGTAATCATTCGTCTGTTTCCAGCTGTGAAGAACATGAAGTTGAGTCAGCAGGATATCAAATTAAATGCTGCAATTACACTTACTGTTTCTAGAGCTTTTCAGTGTATGCTTCCTTGTATCAACAGATTAGTAAAGGATATGCAACGACTATCCTATTAGGATATTGAATTAATTGCAGAAGAAATGTTTTGAATCTTCTCTTCCAAAACCTGCAAAACACAGAAATTAGAGTTCCATTCCATCCATCCATCTATAAGTATGGGCGAGGGCAGGATACACCCTGGACAGGTCACCAGCCCATCACAGGGTAAACACACAGAGACAACCACACACACAACTTGGGGCAATTCAGAGTCGCCAATTAACCTCACATGCATGTTTTGGGTCTGTGGGAGGACACCCACCCACATGGGGAGAACATGCACACTCCACACAGAAAGCGTTTCGCATATTTATTGTTGTTCTTTACTTTCCTTATCATATCCATGTGTATTCAACGTTTGCTTCAGTGAACTAAACTAAATCAGTAATATTTCTGTAATGTTGTGTGATGCAATGGCAGAACTTTTGCCATTAGTCATTTTTTTAATGTATGCATTTGAAAACCTGTCATCAGTTTTCACTATCAGAAATTTAGTTGTCAACAAAACTTTAGATTGTTTTCCTTTTTGTATCACTGTTTTCCGGTTGTTGTTGCTAAAATGGACCAGCTCACTAAGGATGTAGCATAAACATTGCATTTCCGCACAATTATTGGTTTTCCCATTAGTTTAACCATTCGCTTCTCTGCTTATGCTCAATCCATTCACATTATAAGGTAACTCTAGTGGAGACAAAGGAACACAAGCAGATAATATTAGCTCCTGCTGGGTTGAGGAACTCCGAATGAGGTGCGCTTAAATACATTTCATATGGCTGATTATGTCAAGAGATAATTGTATCTATTCTAAATATAGGGAAAGATCTATGATGCAGGCATGGGTGACTGTTGTTTGACTGCTCATATCCAGGATAAAAGATTGCTTGTATGCTGAAAGTTTCAGTATATGCAGAACATGTCCGATAAGCTGCGGTCCTGGATTGTATCAAAAGAGGGAGCTGGTACAAACATGCTCAATCTGTCTTTGTAGCCGCCTATCTGCTTACTTGCACGCACTCTGCCTGTGCACTCATTGCAGATGCTTGGAGCCACCGCAAGAGATTAGCTATCGCTAAGCATTGCAGGTTTGTCACAGAGGGGTGCTGCTATACAAATGCTAATTGCAGTATCTGCATTTCTTTTTTTTTTTTTCTTTTTTTTTGTCACACTCACATTTTAGCGTCATTCAAATGTGCTCCATCTGGTCCTCCAACTTATTACATCTTTGATGTTTTCATCACTTAATTTGCTAAATATATATTTTAGATTGGCCATAGCTATATGCAAAAAAAAAAAAAATCTGGAAAATTAAAGTACAGTAACTGCACTGAGTGGTGTTTTGGTGCTCTGTCATCAGGACAAGGTCATATACTGTACTGAAATTTGACTTTGTGTAAAGCCTTGCTTTGACAATGAACCTGCCAAACCACTCATTTGTCATACAGAAAAAGTGTGAGAGGTAGCAAGCAACTCTTTCATTGCCAAGATGTTTTGAAATGGTGTTGAACACCGTGACAACAAAATCACAGCAGCCTCCATGAAAGCCTGGATGGCCAGTTGAGATATTGGTGACACAGAAACTGCACAAGAAGAGCAAATTATTGTCTCACAGTCTTTCTGCACTTTGTTTATCTTGTGGTATTTTTTAAGAGACTTGTGTGTTTTAAAACTTACCTTCTTACCTTCATTTCAATCACAACTTTCAACACCTTTCAAGTATTACCAGTAAAGTAGAAATGCATTCACTGTGCGGATCATCTGAAGCTACTGTTTATATTTTTCTACAGTTTTTGTCTGTTTATCAAATTCAATTGTTGATCTTTTACCTTTTTGTTTTTGGTCAGTTTGCTTTTTAAATGCAAATTATGTTAGGTTTTATCATCGGTCCTATATCTTTGTTTTTTATTGATCTGAAACACAATTCTGATGTTCATTAAATGTACATCCAAGTTATTGTGAGGCATTTTGAATTGCATTGTGCCTGAATGGTGCTATAAAAAGAAGAAGATGACTACCTAGATAAGGTGTGACATTTTTATTGGTTTAGCATCATTAATATCACAAAACGTGGCTGAAATACAGATGGCACAGGACTATCATACTAAATTAACTTTTTGGAAATATCATTCAGGTCACATCATGACTATGTTCACAAACTTATTAAGGTTCCTATATATTATGTTCTTTTTAAGATATTTGTGTAGGAAACCTAATTGTTCATTCTTGTTTTTTCTTTTCTTTAAAAAAAAGAAAACATTTCAATGGAATCAAAATCTTTACTTCTAACTTGGTTTCATAGGAGAGCTGTTGAGAGTTTGGATTTATTGCACCTTATCATTGTTTGGCCACACAGTTGTTCCACAGTTAAAAAAACAAAACAAGGCATCTCCCATCAAGCTGCCAAAGTCAGCCTGGGGGTGAACTGTGCACATTAAATTTCATGCTGTCTCATCTAATAAATCCTACACTTAGTTAAACATAATAAAATGGTCAGTCTTTATCACTAGACTAACAAATGACAATTAAAAAAAGTTTTGTCCTTGGCCGGACATGTTTTGGGAGGTGCTGCTCTTTGAGTTTGTGGGGCTGGAGGGCCGGGGAAGTGCAGCCAAAATGTTCTGCTCCACCTCTATAGAGTAACTGTAAATCGCTTTGGTAGTTTGTGGAAAGTCAAAAGTGAACATATCATGGTTGTTTCATCTATTAAATACAGGTTTTGTTTTACATGCAAATAATTGGGTTCTCGCAAGAGCTCTTCAGTAGTGTACATACCTTCTCTCATGAGCATGGAAAAATGAGAATCTTCCTATAAAAATGCATGAGGCCATGAACAAGATCTGATGCATATTGTAAAAAGTATCTTTTTCTTTGTTTGTTTGGGTTTTTTTTCTTTCCTTTTTTGTTTTTTTGTTTTTTTTAAATGGGCAAATCTGACTTTGACAAAGCAGGAGGAGCTTTGGCAAACCACAGATTGGGAATCATTAAGCTAAACTATGCAAAGTCTGATGCATCCAATATGATCAACAACAGTGTACATTGCGTGAACACACTGAATATGCAAGCTCTGCTATTATTGCAGCTGGGAGTTATTTGAGCAAGTTGAGGACAAAATCAACATTAACTAAATTAAAAATCCTTTAAAGAACTTGACTCAGGATTCATCTCAACACAGAGGCAAAACATGTGAATTAGCTGGTGGGCATTGCACTGACCTCAGAGGACTCAGAAAAAGGCAAATCTAAACCAGGGTTTGAAACCCTCCTTACAATATGTTTGTCTGTCCTGTTCTTTTCTCTCCTATCCCCTAACCCCAACTGGAACAGCAGAAAGTCTCCAACAGAAAGTTTCCTTTCCGCCATCGCCTATGCTTACTTCTCTGTAAAAGTACCTGGAAGTTACTGTTTTGTATTCAGCACTATAGAAGTCAAATTGAATTGGATTGAACATTATACATATTTAACCTGCTTGCCTCCTTCTGCAGATATTTCATAATGTTTTATATTCAACTTCTCACTCTTAATAGATAACCACTCCACAGTTTCACTTGATCTAGACCATTAGTGGGCATATTAACATAATAATTAGATTAATTTATATAACCTAACTGGGCAATTATCTTAAATATTGAACAGATACCATGGGGCTCTTTAACTCTAATTTTCAGAAAGAAATCAGCTCATTTTCCTTCCTGGCTCCCTTGATGGCTGAAGGTAAACAGTCTTGGTAGTTATTAGGACAGCCCATGTGTCGCATGCTTGAAAAAATGATCTCCCCGACAAGCAAGACACTTCATCTTAAAATTTTGTTAGAGATGAATATAACATTATTAGACTGAAATGTAATATTTTTCTTAAATTCTAACAACACTGTGTTTTGTGTATATGTAAAGACTTGCAACACCCTATAGTGATATAATGAATTATGTGTCACATAAAAAAACATCTTTATCATTTTGCAAATATATTTACTGCAATAACACATTTAAATGGAATCAGCATAAACAGTATTTTATAATTCAATCCAATCCAGCACAATAGAATAAATACATGGGTTTCAGAATAATCCCTCATCAGTACAGTAATCTTTATAAAGGCTTTATAAAGGTTTTAAATTGGTGATACTAGAACTAATTCAACCTTGCACTGCTAGTAAGTGGCAGCACACATCCAATGTGGATATCGGGGTTTTTTTTTCATTACTGGGGCTAAATATCACAATGAAAATATAGTTTCACTTTCATTTATGTCTTCATCATATCTGTAAGTAGTCATTATTTTCACTCTGCTACCATGCTTCACAAAATAATCTAGTAATTTGATTTAATTTTCCCAAAGGCAGATTTACACGATTTGCCCACAGTGTAAATGAATGAATGAGTGAATAACACACCATGAAGATTGCGAAAGACTTGATTTTTGTTGATGTTTATATTAAGTCTTCATTTATTGAAAGGATTATAACAAACTTAAACCATCTCTATGACTTGAAATCTAGAAAACAAATGCTTGTAACCAAATTGTTTAAGTTATGTTAAAATTAAAGTTAAGTTTAAGTATGAAAATTGAGTAATTTCTTTAATAAACAAATTTACTTTTAATAAACCAAACTTTATTGAAAATAGCTCAAAATAGTTTTTAGTTAAATAATTTTTATCTGTTGGATTGTTTGTATGACTGCTCCCTTCACACAGGAGGTTCAACCAAGAGGTAATGATTAAAACCCCATCTGGTTACAACAGATGAGATTTTGTTTTGTTCTTTTGTTTGTTTGTTTTTTGTTTAAAATTTTAAACAAATCAAGGTGTCTGACATATATTTAATTTTAAATGAACATGAGTAAAGTACTTTACTCACTGAAGCTCTGTTTCTACTATGTTTGATCTCTCCCTTATTTCCACTGATCCATAGTCACTATTCATTCTTTATATGTAGTTTGTTATGTTTTAGTTTCCCCAAATGATATACTGGTTGAGAAAACAGTTCCCTGTGTTTCTCCAGACAGGACTGTCTCCCTTTATCTTCATTTGTTGGGTTGCCCTTAATGAAGTCTATGACACTGATTCAAATATTCATTACATGAAGTCAAGTTGTTTCTTTTGTGCTCATGTAAATCAGTTTATAGCCAAATATATTTTAATTGATGTCTGAAAGTTGCAATACAAACATCAAGGAAAGCCTCTTTACAAAATGCCAATGCCTTTTGATAGAATCTGACAAATGTATCAGATGAATAAGTGCTTTAATGTAGCATAACATCATGACAAAGTACAATAAATGATTTTTGCCATGAAATTATACCACATATCGTTTTGCTTCAAAAAGAAAACAATTAGGTGGAATTATGTGTTTTTTTAAATGTGAAACTGATTTTGCTAAGGTTTATGTGAAAATAAGTGCAACAACACACAACAAAGTTCTTCTATAAATCGACTTGTGTGTAAGGTTAAAAAACAAACAGTTTTTGTTCATGTAGGTTTCCATGGATAGATGGACAAATGGATGAATGGATGAATAATTAAATAGGCCAGCAGAAGTCTGAATAATTTTAACTGTGGCTTTTTTTAAATGCTTTTTGCACAAATAATAAAAGTACAGTGTGTAGGGATGTTTTTCACAAAAGATGATTTGGGATTTAAATGCTTTTGTTCATGCAGCGAGAGGTCATCTGCGTAAACACAGGAATTATTGATCCCTTCAAACAACCAAATATACTGTAGTCACCATTTTACAGTCTGATCACACAAATATCGAGCGTTTAAAATAGTATAAATTAGTTACAGTATTTCGAGTACTTTAATTCAGGAATACTGTGTTGCTGTTTTTCCTACTGCTTACCAGTGCTGAGAAAATAATATATGTGATAACGCTTCAAAAAGCCTGTGTCATATATTGTACATTCACAGATTTAATGCATTCAATCTGACTGGACCAAAATTATTTGTTTGATGCTTTAGGCATTGATTGTATAACCAACAGATTTGCACTACGTAACTATTTATAGTGAATACAGAATTGCAGACTCTATAAATCTCAAAATGATATAGAGATGCTTCACTAATTGTTTGCACACTCTGATATATGAAAAGGGCTTAATACTCCAAGCCCCAGTCAAGTTGCTGTAGCACAGTTTGATGGAATCACAAACCACAGTCTCCATACTGCTTTGTCTTCAGAACAACTTCAGAGCCTTTATTGGGTTTAGACTTATTGCCGAACGGTTGCATTTGACAGTATTAATTTCAGCTTGAGTAACTGCCAGAGTGTCCACTATACAGTGTATCATGTGGTATGAATGATTTAGCTGTTTTGGACAAGGACACAGGGAGAATCGGTGGGACTGGGCACTTGTGTTGTCAGGGCTGTTTCTGATGATGTTCACTGGAAAATACATATTCATGCATCGGAGTGCCAGTGCCTCTGAACACAGTGTATTTTTGCACTCCCTCATACAGTACATATAGTAAATGTGGAGGACTGTGTTCCACAATGTCAAAATGGTAAAGTGTGATAGGGGGTTTGATAAAAGTAAACAGTGGATTCACATATTCAAAAACAATGTGCTTTGATTCAGCAGTTTCACTCTAAAGAATGCAGATCAAACATAACACCAGTCGGGACATCTTCAAAGGCACTCAATTGGTTGAACGGGAATGCCCTTATTCTGTCTTTCAAAGAAACTGTCACTATCAGACAATGTTCACAGTTACCTAAAAATGTTTAACTCTGAATTGACTGGCATTTCACTGCTTTAGAAGAATTTGGGCCATGTTGTTTCGGTGGATCTGAAGTACTTGCTGTGGTTATGGATTGTCTATAAAACATTCAAAGAAGAAAATTATAATTATGGGAAGCATCTTAACAGAGTCATTTGATTGTCATTTAAGTATGAGTTGGTAAACTTGTTTTTATTTAAAACTTAAAGTTGTGATGTCAAGATAGTAGCTACCGCATATATTACTGTACTCGGAGATCATAGTTTTGTTTGCCTGCTATTTAGCATCATTTTCTGATTGGCATTACGCAAAGAATTGAAGATATAAATAGTTGAAATGTTAAAGCATGAAATATTTGCATATGCCAAAATTGTATATTAAAGTAACATTTTTTTTTATTATTTCAATTCAGTAAGTTCCACCAAATGTATACGTACTTTTCTTTGATTTGTTCCTTGATCTTTTTTTTTTTTATGTCCCATGGTTATGATTCCATAACCAATATTGCTCGATATACAATGAAGACAACAGCTTATAACAATAAAAATGCATTGCAGCTGCTCTGCTTAGTGCTTGAACCGGTTCCATCAACTTCAGACCTCAGGGTGCATCTTGCCAGCTAATACTTCTATCTACATGGAGCAGGTAGACACAAATGATGGTGACATGGCGTGCAGTCGCGTTTGCAGAGAAATTCAAGCTGTGCCACATATGAAATGATACACTGAGGCTCAAAACAAGGATGTGGGGCAGTGAGTCACAACAATGACTGCTGCAGAGTGGACATGACAGTAATTTAGCCCTCTCAGAATAACGAGGACAAAGTCACGCTTTTGTGTAAAGCAGGTTACGGAATGCGAGTCAGAAATTAGCCACACATTGGTAATTAACACACCATTTAATGGTTTTATCCATAACACCTTTGTATTAATCCTCAATGGGGAGTAGCAGTCTTTAATCTACATAAATTAGTCTAATCTGCCAAACAGTAATTAAAAATTAATAAGAGTTGCATGAAACAGGACTGAAATATTATGGGAATATTGGGACAGGCATTCAGCAGACACTGTTCCCTTTCTGTGTTATTTCATGGAAATTAAATGTACTCTGTTATGACAAAGTACATTTTGGTCCCCGAAAGCTTGAATAAATGTCTCCCTCTTGCATGTTGTTTCCACGACATAAAAACAAACCAAAACACATAAATCGGGATTTCATCACCTCAGATCACACGCCTTGCGACAGTTCATGCCGGCCAACGTTGTCATTTCCCACCACCCTGCAACTAAACACGGATACAGCAGATGAAACCAGATAAACAGACAGCTCGCCCGGCAACTGAATGAGGTTTGCCGTGCCCTTGTATGGTGCCGCTGTTAGTCATTTATTTTGCATCTTCCCAGAGATGTCAGTCACACAATCCGTTTCTTCACAACTCTCCTCCCTCACAACAACACTTGGCAGCTTGATGTCCTGCCTGGGCCAAACGGTTTGTGTTTTAGAAATTGTAGTCTGCGTGACAAATGTTGCCTCCTTGTTCTTCTCCAAGGAGACCAGGAGAGAGGGGCAAAAAATAAAAGATTAAAAGTCAGAGGGTTGACGTGTTTTTTTTTGCCATCCCTCTGAAGAATAGAGCAAAGTGAATGTCTATACACATTTTTACCTGCACAAGTGCTTGTCTGTGGAAGCGTTCATGTTCGCATGTGTGTTTGAGCTGTGAGCACATTAAACCGAACTGTATGGTGACAATGTATCTTAACACAGTTCTGCTCTGTCAGCCTCTTTGTAATCAGCAGATTCTGAATGTTGCTTGTGGACTGCAGGAGCATTATCATACAATATTGCCGCAGCTTGATATTACAGTCACATAATAACCTTGCAACTCAATTTTCTTTCAATTTCGAATATGTATACAGTTATTCAATGCGAAGTAAATCTGCTAATATGAAGCCCATTAAAAGTTCCTTAGCCGTGCTGGTACTGCATTTATCTTATCACTCCCATTTCATAACAAACAGATAATTAGTGAACTGTGACAATAATGGAGCAACACTGTAAAGAAACACACAAACTGGAAAATTACTGTATAATTTGGAAACAATGAGGCTATCAGTCAGTGCACGAAGTCATTTTTCCAGTTTTCTGAGTTTTCGCGAAGACACTCGGATTTTTAAAGGATAAAGCAGATCAGAGTCGAGCAGACTCGAGCCGGCTCACTGGAGCTTATCTTCAGATGGCCTTGAACGGAAAGCCTGTGTTTTAGAACATCTCAAGACAAGAGCAGATGATTTCTTTGTTTCACGTAATGACAGGCTGGCACTGTTGACGT
This sequence comes from Blennius ocellaris, assembly GCF_963422515.1. Lineage (NCBI taxonomy): Eukaryota > Metazoa > Chordata > Actinopteri > Blenniiformes > Blenniidae > Blennius > Blennius ocellaris. The sequence goes on along the minus strand of NC_137655.1, from coordinate 12,319,989 downwards.
CCATGTCTGTCGCACATGCATGCTTGCAAATGTTCAGATGCACTCTGACAAAACACTCCCCGCTATGATTTATATGTCATTTGTGCACAAACACTCAAAAAACAATTTGCAGATGCACAGCTTATATTTCATGACCGCGGGAACTTGGATTACTGCAGAAGTGTGGCAGCAATTAATCATTTATCTGTCTGTGCAATGTAATCTACATATAAAGTACCATTTGGTTTTCTTCAAAACTCTTCCCTGCATGCAGAATTACATTGGAATGTAGAGGCAGCTGGTTTTTATCATGTTTTGAGACTTAAATCATAGGATGAATTAACAAATACAGGTTTGCGTCAGAGTGGCAAAGCAATTTGTTCAGGATTAGATGTGTTTAATAAATGTATTTTTTGGCCAATGTAACATAATGGCTTTTTCTCTATAAAGAGCCAGGTTTTATTAAAGGGTTTGGAGAAACTTCATTTTGGAAGTAATTTTTTTTTTTTGTATTGAGTCTGAAAATCAATTATGAAACCTTTTCTAACATCCCAGAAATACTGTTTACAACAGGAGGTCTGGCACTGTCAACAGTCCACTGGGAAAAGTTATATCGCCCACAAATTGTGTGGACAGTGAAACTACTTAAAAATATTAGTCAGGGGGATCTCTTGGTGTCAGTGTCCTGAATATACAAGTGAGATCGGTTTTCTCTACAGTGTTTACACAAGGCAGAGATCATCCAGGTGACTCAGTTTGGCTGAAAGAGGGCCACTGCCCACACCCTGAGTAAAGTAGTGGAACAGTATTCGTCATATGTCTTTGCACCTTTCTTGGAAAAAAAAAATCACCTACGTATTTTAAAAATATAACACTGATATCACCTACATTCTGCACTGCTTGCTACCGCTTCCGTGTGTGGTACCATGTCATTCCAGTAGAGCTTATCAGTGCTTCAACACATAAGCGGAAATCCTGACAAGGCGTAAAGGGGTCTAGACTCATCTTCCAATAATTTTTCAAAATTATAATTTCAGGAAATGTTACAATTTAAAACTTGATATTAGATTTGTTTTTCAAGCTATAAACCTGTATGGATCAGATCAGTTTATTTGCTCATGCTCAACTGAGCAGATATTTTACTATATATTCAGCTCTGGTGAACCAAACCTCTCTTATCTCAGTCAGTTGTTATGTAGCCTTGACACCTGGCTCACCCACCCACACAGGACCGGACCTAGCTCCTGGGAATCGAACAATCTCCGCAGAGACTCGACAGTCAGAGTTTGGCTGTCTCCACGAGATCGCCACATGAAGTAAAAGTACTGTAGTTCTTGTGTTTCTATAGCAACAGCTTCCACTCATATCTTTGGGATACTGAGCAATGCAGGGAGTGAAGGGAGAGCTTGCAATGGCATTCATATCTGAGCAGTTTGATTTAATCACAGAAGCTGCTGCTGAATTAGTGTCAACACGTAAACAGAATGTTACACACCCGCTACTAGTGGCATTTTCCATTTTTGAAGCTGCTGCTACACCAAACATATTAATCCGATGATCTATGGATCAAAGTTTTCCCTTGTAAATAATTCAATTTGTGCTTTTTATGATATATTTAGGATCTTGTTCTCATCAAACTGAGAACACCCTGTTATTTAATTAAAAAAGAAAAACTCATTTCAATCACAGTAATGACCAATGCAATGGACTGAATGACTGCTTACAATAATTAGAAGTGAAGGCGTCACATTGCAGAACTCGGTTGATTGGCTTAAAAGAGGAGCGACGCTCAGAGAGCAATTCCTACAATTTAGATGTATTTAATTGCAAACCCACATAGAACTATTAGCTGTTGAAAATCTATTCACTGCAGCTGCCGTGATTTTTTTTTTACTGTTGCATAAGAGTGGCGTCGTCCTTGACTGTGTCTTTACTTTCTTGCTTCTTATTTTTTTCGAATCCACACTTCACTCTTTAATCTCCTGCCTGTACCTTTCCTCGCTCTCTCTCTCTCTCTCTCTCTCTCTCTCTCTCTCTCTCTCTCTCTCTCTCTCTCTCTCTCTCTCTCTCTCTCTCTCTCTCTCTCTCTCTCTCTCCCTCTTCCTCTTTCCCAGGAGCTGATGAGTGACGGAGGTGATGTGATGGCCGAGCTGGCAGGCAGGACAGACCAGAGCAGACCCTCAGCTGCACACTGAACCAATTGGATGCAAGACTTTAGAGCCTAGACAGGTTGGATAGATTAGCCATTTAATTTATTTTCAATTTTGTCACTTTTCATACTTTTTTTTTGAGAACTTTTGTGAGTGACATGATTTTCAAAACTTTGTCAATCGTTTAAAGTTGAACGACCTTGAACATCATCTTTAAAAGTACCTCTCTTAATGAAAACATTCCTTTCACATTGATGCCTTTTATGTACGGAGTGCAGAAAGTCAAGTCATTGGCTATGACTGTTTAAAAGAAAAATAGAGGTGGGCAAAGAATTTTACAGCAACATATTTTCTCTTCAATCATATTAGATCAAAACAAGCATTGGGAATGTTTACAAAATAGACCTCTGATGAAAGTGTTTCAGAAGATATCTATTTTATATCTTAAGAACGCTCTGTCCATTTCACTTACAGAATGGATTTCTCCAACTGCACTGACGGTGTGTTCAACACGAGCAACTGCAGTTACGACTCGCTCGAGACTACTAAACCCCCTCCCAGTAAAGTTCTGCTCACCGTAACGTTGTCTGTGGTGACCGTTGTGACGACATTCTTCAACTGCCTCGTGATCACGGCTATCGCGGTCACTCGCAAGTTGCACCACCCAGCTAACTACCTCATCTGCTCATTAGCAGCAACCGACCTTCTGGTGGCTGTGCTTGTCATGCCCTTCAGCATCATGTACATCCAGAAAGAGACCTGGGTCATGGGCCAGGCAGTGTGCACCATCTGGTTAAGTGTGGACATCACCTGCTGCACATGCTCCATCCTGCACCTTGCTGTAATTGCCATTGACCGTTACAAGGCCATCACTGACGCAGTGGAGTACTCTCGCAAACGCACTGGGGCCAGAGCCGGCGCCATGGTCGCACTGGTGTGGTTCTTGTCCATCCTCATCTCACTTCCTACAATGGTGTATCGGCACTATAGCGGAGATTCAGACCACGAAGACCAGTGCATCATCACCCACCATCACATCACTTTCACCTTGTATTCCACATTTGGAGCATTTTACATCCCCCTGCTGCTCATCCTCATTCTCTACTATAAAATCTACAAGGCTGCTCAGACGCTCTACATGCGCCGGGAGGCTAGTAGGGCTAGCCGTCACTCATGTATGACCAATGGGAGCATGATCCCATCCTATCCAACGGGAGATGGCGATGTTGATGGAGGTCCTCGAAGTCCCGAGCCCATTAGCCCGCAGGAAAAGTCTGGCTCAGATCCCTCAAATGAGGAACCTCCACGTGAACGTGCACGCGCCTCAAAAACTTTCCAGTACAAGTCTCGCCGGAATGACTCTCGAAGTGAGTCACGACGCAGCCAATTCTACCAGGGACCCCGGATCTCAGGCTCACGAGAACGCAAAGCTGCATCCACACTGGGGTTGATCATCGGGGCCTTTGTCATTTGTTGGCTGCCATTTTTTGTCAAGGAGGTGATTGTCAACACTTGCGGTTCGTGTAGTACTTCAGTGGAGATGGCTGACTTTCTCACATGGTTAGGATATCTTAACTCTCTGATTAACCCCCTCATCTACACAATCTTCAATGAGGACTTCAAAAAAGCCTTCCAGAGACTTGTTCGTTGCAGCCATTACCTCTGATGGATAATTTATGCATGACACTAAATCCTTCTATCCTCCAACATACACATCTAACGGACAGGCAGCAAGACTCATGGCTTGAAGCCCAAAGGTGTTGAATGAATACTGACAGTGATGCGCCTGAGAAGAGGAGAAGGACTGACACCCATTTCCAGACCCTCGATCTGCCACTTCAACAACCGAAATGGGACCAGCTCAGCAATGAGCATCTACTGCAAAGTTCCACATTCAAATCCAAGTCCTGCTATTAATAGAACAGCCTGAGATCTCTTTGACGTTAATTGGTGCGTGTGTGTGTGTGTGTGTGTGTGTGTGTGTGTGTGTGTGTGTGTGTGTGTGTGTGTGTGTGTGTGTGTGTGTGTGTGTGTGTGTGTGTGTGTGTGTGTGTGTGTGTGTGTGTGTGTGTGTGTGTGTGTGTGTGTGTGTGCGCACGCAATGGATTGTATGTGTTTGTGTGTGTGAAGGGACACTGACATGCCAGTTTTGAGAAAATGGGTCATTGCTGACCTTTTTTAGGTCTGAGTTCTGGGCATTAGTGATCAGTCCCATTTAAAGGTCTTGAAATAGTTGACCATTTTGTCACTTCCATCTGATGACCTCCCTTTTGTCGAGTCAAAGCCACTGGCTAAAATAAAGAACATGTATAAAGTACCACAGCGTACCAAGATGTTACTTTGTGTTGCCATAATGTTTCAGAGGGTGACTTTTATTTGAATTATTTGATTGTCACAATGAATGTCAACTAAACTAGATGTTTAAGATAGTATGCATTCAGCCTAACAATACATTCCAACAAACATGGTATATCAATTTATGGATAGTTCAAGCTTTTTATGAGGTAATGGTTTAGTCTGACTCATAATTCCTGCATTGAATAAAGTTAACACGCCATCTTTTAGAAGCTTATAAATAACAGCTCTGAATGTAGACAGTTTTAAGATCAATTCAAAGCATTAATAACATTCTGACAGAAAATGACAATAATGGGGGACCTATGTGATCAGTTTTCACAAAGAAAAATGCTCTTTTTTTAAGGAGATTTACAACACTGCCACTTTAAATGACATTTTTGCACAAACTTTCATCATCTTTTCAGTCATTGCTAAAGCTATTAATGTACTTTATTTACCTTTCATGGAGCCATCAACCACTATAGTTCACCCCCACAGCACAGTCAGCATTAGTTTAATGAATGTGAGAGTCACTGGTGGAGAAATCCTCATTACATTACTCCCACTTGAATCCTTGGAATAGAACTACTATTTCTTTACTGCCTCCAAGAGGGCACATGCTATGTTGATGGAAACATTGTGGATGAGTCAGGTGTGAGGGTGTGCTGTATGCCAGTAAGATCATATAATATGTGCCATATGCTTGTAAATGTCTCTAACAGTATAGAAACAATGCTGTTTATTCTTTTGTCTGTCTCTTGTCTGGTTTATCAGTAATAAATGGTCCGCAGCTTAATAAAGAAATTCCTATTATATAAAGTATTTTTCATTGAGATTTGACAAGTGCAAACTCCCTTGTGTGTATGGACAGTGGTAGCAGGAATACCACAGTTATGGCTTCCTGATAAGCTGTATGTGTAAATAAATGTTATTGAGCTGTACTACATCAATCTGCAGACCTTTTACATGCAAATATCAGAGTTTTTCCCTATTCTGATGTAATAGTGCCCCCTTGTGGCTACCAAAAAAAGACTCACGACTGTCCAGTTGTTTGTGATACATTGCATCCCTCGCAGTCCCAGCAAGGAGATTCACAAGCTGAAAAGATGATATTCTTAATTTGATTCCATCAGTCAAACTAATAAAAGTTCAAATCTGAATGTTTGTGCATTCCCTGTCTGAAATGTTGTTCGAGATAAGTTTTGATGTTTTAATTTAAATGAAATATAAAGTGCCAATTGCCACTCAAATTCACCAAGCATTACGGTAACTTTTTTCACATTGTCTTTTTTTCTGTGTTCTAAAAGCCACATAGTGGTTTAATGGTTCACACTCTGACCTGCTAAAGGAGGATGACACCAGTTCGACTCTGGGTTGCACTTATGGGCTTTCTGTGTGACACTTTGTATGTTCTTCCTGCATGTGTGGACTTTTATTCCCCCCACAGTCCAAAAACCTACATTTTAGGCTAATGGATGTTCATAAATTCAAGATAGACGGATGGATGAATGGATATTCTTCAAGGGCCATAGCTGCATTTGTGTCATTGTTTTTTAAGTCAATAAAGATACATTTTCCTACTTTTCTGTAATCATTATAACTTCCTAGTTTTTCAATGCTTGTGTTGTGATGGGTGCAGGTGAAGACACTGGTAGTGTTACATTTGTCAGTAAGGAGCATCAGTATTGGAGGCTGAATGAAAAGAAGTTCACAATAAATTTACACGAAAAAACAAGAACCTGCAAGTGATGGTTTAGGGAAGAAAAAGCTATCGCATTGCAAGTTTTGCCAACTGTGTTTGCTGGAACAAAAATCTACTACAAAAGTACAGCTGCTAGGAAGGGAAGCTGTCTCATCAGTGCTGGGCAAATGTTTTGCAGCTGCAACAGCCATTATGGTCCTGACAGTGCCCACTTTATTTTAGAAGTCTTCACAGAGCCTGAAATATAGCACTAAAAGGCTATAAAAAGAGATGTCTGTGTCCACACAGACATGTGATTATTTTCCTCACAAAGCTGACATCTGCTATGAACAGAACTTGGTTCACAGATTTTATCCTTAGAATAAAAACAACTGCAGCATTTGCCTTCCTCGGGGGATACAAATGTGGACACTGAACCAGGCTTCACAGACTCGTCCTATAATCTCTATCTTTGATGGATGTGACATCAAATAAATGTTCTCAGTGAAGACCCAAAGAAGCTGTCATCACCAGAACTGAACAATTAAAAAGTTATGGGCAGTACTCTGTAAAGTTGTTTTAATGCCAAAGTCCTATTTAACCTTCATTTGATACCATCTGGATGGATTCTGATTGGCTCTATTTTATGGTACAGTGGAAGAAAACAACCCTGCACATACAGCTGGTGAAGACAAATGACCCTCAGCTAAAGAACGGTGGGTCCTGGAAGTAATGGTGAAGGTCACAAAGACTGATAATCATGTCTATGTGGGTTGACATGAAGAGACAGTAAGATCTCAACAAAACTACATCCACAGAAGATCTCTTCAGTATGTTTTATTGCAACTTCCATCTAGTTCCTTTAGAAACTGTCTGCAATTGTGCTGAGAAAAATGGACACTGCCTTGAAAGCATAGAGTGGTCACAGTAAATCTTTACATCTAACACACTTTGTATTAAGAAGTTAAATCTGGTAATATAATTTTTGAAAGCATGATATTTGCAGCTTCTTCCCACACAGAAAGCCTATTGAAGTTAATTGGTAACCCTAAAAATGCTCCAGTAAATAAGAATGTAACTGTGTCTATGGTTGGCTGTCTCTCTTGACCCTGTCATGAACTGGGAGCTTATCCAGAGTACCTTGACTTCAACCATACTCATCTGGGATTGATTCCAGTATCGTGCGGCCTTGAATTGGATTAAGCTTTACATAGGAATGATGGATGAATGGACATTAAAGGAGAAGGTCTTTGCTTATTGCCAGGCTGAGCTTCTCTGCTATATGTTGTGGGGTTTTTTCTCTCTATAGGTTTCCTCTACGAATGCTCTTTTGCGACCTTTAAACGGTGGTTGATTGTCAGTGTGTTGTTTTTCGTTCATTATCAGCTGAGGCAAGAATCAGCCCATCAAACCGCTATCATCCAGATAAGGAGGGTATAAATATTGAATGAGATGGAGGTGGCCTGTCATACCTTATTTTGCAAACTGTATTTTTTTCTTTTCTTCTTTTGATTGGACTATTCATATATACAAGGATATAGCTATTTTAGTCAAGCTTGTAGACAAGAGTTATTATACGTAAAGATGCAAACACAGAATCAGCTAAATATTGAAATATTTACAGAAGGATTGTCAAACATGAACCCCCTTCGTGCCAAAAGTGACCCACCAGAGGCTCCAGAGTGACTGAAGGCAATTGTTCAATGAAATTATATGGCATTGGTAAAACCAATGAAAGCTTTAGGAGTCTTCCTGAAAACAGGCTCCAAATAAGCTACTTGCCAATCCCTACTTGTCAATGAGCTTTAGGGTTACTGCAGTAGGATCTTCGGCAGTTTCAAACTCGCATGAAGAAAATTGTGGTTTCAAAACTAGGCAGGGCCTTTCTGTATTTAGTTTGCATGTTCTCGGCTCGGGACTTCAAGGACCTCCAAAAACATTGCCATCTCCTGTTGGATATGATGGGATCATGCTCCCAGAACATCTGAGCAGCCTTGTCGTAAGATAAGCCGGAAATCTGGGTAGAATTATGGACTCAGTCCTGAAATTCAACAACCACATTAAAAAGCTAACACAATCAGCTATCATCTGAAGAATCACAAGGATTTAAGTTGTTCATGCATTTATTTTTAGTAGGCTATTATTGTAGGGCAGCACAGTGTTGCAGTGGTGTGTGAGGGTGAAAAATCCTACCTCTTGTCTATAAAGCTTTGACTGGTCTTGGGGCCATATATATTTCAGAGTATTCTCAGAATATGAAACACCTGGAAACAAGAGTCAGAAGCAAACAGCTTTTAGTTCTTATTCTGTTCACCTGTGGAACAAACTCCCTGAACACCCGAGGACTGTTGACACACACTTCTTTTAATTTGGGCCTTAAAACACTATTATTAACCCAGGCCTTCCAATGAACATGACATTTTACTTGTTTTGCCTTTATCGTCATAACGCTTTTGCTTTATTTATTATGTCCTTTATATTCTATTCTTAATCACCTTGTTCTAATGTATGTCTCCCCTGTATTTCCTTGTAAAGCACTGTGAATTACCTCGGGTCTGAGTGGCGCTAATTTACCTTGCCTATGATTATGCGGTTGCCATATTGGGCTTGTAGCCGGGGATGACGCTACGGTCTCTCGACAACCTGGCAACATTGGCTATGCGCTGGATCCAGCAGCCAGTATGGCGGACAACGAGAGTGATTTGGAAACAGACGGGCTAGAATCAGCTCTGGACACCCTGTGTATCAGACACTGCAGCAGCGAGGCGGCTCTAAACAGCAAGGAGTACTGCTCCGCATTTTGTGAAGTACGTGAAATCTTTTTCGCCCTGCGTCTTGCTGAGGTGCTGTTTGTTTATCGCGAGCGGGGCTAGCTTTGTCAGCTAACGTTAGCCAGGAGACTCCAGTCGTTATTTTAGCTACGATGGAGCCACGACGGTGACACAGTCCCCATGAAACACTGCCGTTTCAGTTCACAGCACTCAATCAGCTGCGAACTGTTCTCATAACTGCGTAATGCAATGTAATAGCAGTGCATTTTGAATAACATGTACTCGCTTTATAGCTAGCTGCTCGAGCTAAGCTCGTGTTTGACGGGTTGAAGACAGGCTGCTCTGTTGTAAGCCTTACTGTTCACAATAGTCCCTCATTTAGCATTACATTATTGGTTGGAATTGGTATATTATATATATATATATATATTGGTATTCTTATTCCTGAATTTTAATGGTATCACTTCTTTGATTTTCCATCATAGAATTTCTTCTCATTTATACTATCTATTTGTACTGATGTGTGGTGTATTGGATGGCAAGACGATGCAAAACGTCCAGCGTTCCTGATATGTTTGTGGTGTTCTCCCTTCTCAGTTGGTGGAGGAATACACGGGGCAATGGCATGTTCCTCTTCCTCAGCTCAAGGTGCTGCGGACCGTGCTCCTCAACTTTACCAAAGCCACTGCTGCCTTTCCTGATGACTGTCAGCACGTCCATTACGTTCTCAGCAGCATGGCCTTGTGAGTAAATTGTCTCCTGGAGCTCACTGTTAATTTTCCTGACCAATATATCGTCGTTTCACTAGCTCCCACAATCAGCTGTTCTCTCGCATCTTGATGAATGATCTCACTTTGTCTTTCAGGAGTTTTTTTGAACTCATGCTGTTTTTCAGCAAGGAGGAGTTTGTGGAGGAACCTTTGAAAAACATCCTTGATTCATTTCAGGTCAGATGAGACTGACACACGTTGTAGATGTATACACATTTATATTTATACACATTCGTAAACTCAATCAGAATGCCTCAGTTCTTTAACACTTGAAAGCAATTTCATGTTGTTTGAATGACTACTTGTTACAAACTTTACTTGAATTGCCTTTTTATGCTCTATAATTTATATATCCCAATCTTTACATTAACTTGAATACATTTGTTTTGGTTGAAAAAGTGTTGCATAATTAAACACACTTTATATTTTTTGCAGTGAATATTAAAACCCTGCAGTCGTTTCATGGTTGTGCTCTTCAGTGTTTCCTTGTAGTTTGAACAGATGTTTCTTTCTTCCATTAAACTAATTTGAACAGAAACAATAATTTTGAATGAACTTGTTTGCAGTGGTGCCACACTCAGCTTCTGAGGCACAGAAACGTCTACCTCCAGCATGTGAAGCAGATCATCAAAGCTGGAGGTCCATGGGAGAATCCAGTCCTGCAAGGAATCCTGAAGGAGGCGAAACGGTCTCCAACTGAAAGTGAGCTCATAATCATACTTAATACACAGAATGCTATATTTACAAAAACGGTATTCCAATCCTGAAGATACAGATAAAAACGAAGTGAAGAGATCATAGAGTTCATCCTTAGAAAGTGTGACAGGTGTTGCTCCAGTTTTTATTCACTAATTACTGTGACATTGGCAGAAGGGAAAAGTGAGCTTCTGTGATTGAGTTATTATGACTAAAGTGCAGCTTGTCATGTCAGGGTGAAATATGATTAATTTGAGGGTTTAGTTTGCAGTTTTTAATACCTTGCTCATGTCTGTTTTGGAAATGCAATGAGTGCGATTCCTAATAACAAATGCTATGCTTCCTTTTGCAGTTGAAGAATATCTAACCTCAGAGTTGACCGTATTCTTTGAGCTGAGGGTTCGATATCTGCAGGCCTGTGAACGAATCCAGGAGGCCATGGCCCTCGCAAAAAGCTGCCTGGAAAGTCGTGAGACCGGAAAGCATCTATACTTCCACCAAGCCTACCTGACCTGCCTCTACAAGGCTTCTCATTATGAAAACCTACACAAGGAGGTAGGAAATGACGACCCTTCCTAGCAAATGTGTAACATGAGATCTGATACACAAATTTGTTAAATTGAATAGGTGGTCAAAAGAAACTGATTGAACCTTGCGGTCTTGTTGAGAATGTCTATATGTTCTTCCTCAGATGGCAGAGATAGATGGACGTGATGCAGTGGAGATAATCTGCAACACAGAGAGTGTTGAGAAAGATGAGCTCTTGTTGTCACTGTGTAAAACTTTCCTTACACAGCAACTCCACAATGGAGACATGTATTACATCTGGTGAGTCTGACCTTTGGATAACCTTTGCCAAACCCTGCTACACTAGAAGTCTGGTAGAAAAAAGCTGGAAGTCATTCTTTGTATCGCAGGAAATATTTATGCACATGCCAACCAGAGGATCTGTTGCTGTATTTTGTTTGTTTGTAATTTGACTTAATGGCTCATTGTTTTTAGTTTTGCACTCGTTGGTTCTTAATTCACACTGGAGCTCCATGTTTTTGACTTCTTGCAGGGACCTGGTGTTCATCTGGAGCAGGTTGCATCTTCGGGCTCATCCTTCCAGAGAAGGCTTCCTGGCTGAATGCTTACAGCTCGCTTCTTCTGCTACCAATGTCAGAGCCATCTTTCCCTTCATCAAACTGGTCACTTCAGAGGTAGGGTCCCCACCACAGCATGGTCTTTCTCTATATTGCACGCCTCAGGGAAATTACAAGATCATGCACATGAGCTAAAGGTTTTAGTTCACGACAGTATTAACAAAGAAGCTACAGTTTCAGACTTTGAGACTGAAAGAGATGTTAAACTAGTTACATGAAGCTGCAATCATTCCATCCTGAAAAAGAGAGAAGATAAAATTCTAATCAACATCAAACCTTATCTGACCTCCAGCAATCATTTCATTGATATCTGATGTTTGAGTGACAACTTCACCGCAGAGAGATGACCTTTCTTTACACCTGTAAACTGTACACACTTAAAACTGCACCATTCAATGCACATTCAGTAAACCTCTGTAGTAAAGCTCACAACATTTCAATTGCACACAATCTTCTTAAGTGTGTGCAAATTATATCAAATGCAATAACATAACCGGCAGATGTTTTTACATGTACATCATTTTCAATTTCTTCACATCACACCGGATGGTGTCACAATCTAGAAAAATCTGTTAAACAGGGATTTACTTGACAGTTCTTTCATTTTCTTTAATTCGAACTGGGAGTTTTTACCTCATTATTCAGTTTCAGGGTTTCTTTACCACAGTGATAACAAGGTCTTGACAGTATTTTTTTTTTCCCTTTTTGAAATAATGCCATTGGTTGTGTGTAATAGACAGGAACCCCAGCTTGTTTTTAAACTTACAATGTGAATTGTAAAATAACTTTAGTCATTTCATTTACTAAATCATTTCTGCCATGTTTCATACACATCATGTTTTCTTTTTTAGCTGGGTGGTGAAGGAGTCCAGGTGTGTGTGGAGCTCTGTGCCAGAGCTTTGCAGCTCTGTGAGACGCAGGCTGACGCTGTAACCCAGTCACTCGTCTGCAAGACCATCGCTTTCCTGCTGCCTCACGACCTGGAGATCTGCCGAGCGTGTGCCCTGCTCGTGTTCTGCCAGGAGCGAAGCCTGGAGGCGTACCGGACTGTCTGCTCCCTCTACATGCATCCAGACCAGGAGACGCATCCCAACAACAACCCTGTTAGGACCAGTATTCGCTTCCACATTCTGCAGGTTGGTTTGGCTGAGGAGATATATGCATATATGCATGATGATGTTCTTGAAATAATTGCACCACAAGGTGTCGCTCCTTATCTATTCCTCATGTAATTGTTTTACAGATGCTCAAGGAGCGCCTGTGTTTTGACCCAGAATTTTGGAACCTCCTGACTCTCCGACATCATTGCTTAGAACTGATAAATGACAAAGTCATGAAGGCGGCTGTTCTCAATGAGATGAAAGAGGAAGAGGAGAACGAATACAATGAAGAGCTTTTAACAAATAGTTCTGTGACTGACTACTGCACCCAAGACAATTCACACAGCCACACTGAGGAGACACATGTGCCCCAAATCGTTCCACAAGTGGAAACTAACCAAGGGGCTGAAACTAAGTGTGCTTCATTGTCAAATAACGCTCCTCTCAGGAGAAGAAATTGGCGGAGCAGGTTGCGAAAGAGAAAACGCCGGCCTTTGTATGATGATGAAGTTGAGCAGGGTGATGATCTAGAGGTCACGTACGACTTAAAATCCACAAGTAAAAAGCCCATATACTCACTCAGACACAATCACACCAATGTGGAAAATTCTCCATCTGTATCACTCCCTCTTCATCGCAACAGAGAATACTTGTCCCGGTGTGTAAAAAGCCAAATTTTCAAAAGGAAAGGTCGAAAGAAGAGATGGTTGCAGGGTGTGCCGAGGCTTGATCAGGTACAGACCTTGAGAGAGAACAATCTTGTGATTAAAGGGAAAAAACGAGGACGGAAGCCCTTGTCAAGCCTGGACATCTCTTATCCTGATAATGAAATCTCTCTTCCCATGGAGGAGTGTGATTTGCAAAAGATAACGGACTTGGAAGGCAAAGAGCGTGATCCTCATCGGGAAGATCATGTGAATATCATGACAGAAGATGAGGAATGTAGCAAATTCCTCTCCAGCAGCAACATCAATAAACAAGAGGAATCCAAAACATTAACTGAAGACCCTTCTACCGAGCATCAAGTTGCTGTAGAAGTTAGTTCTGAGCTTGATGGCCAACCTTTGGACTTATTGGATTGTCCAATCGAGCTGTTACACACTTACTCTCTCAAATCCAAAACTCCTGAAGATGAGAATCCTCCAGAGACCACAGAACCCGACAAGCTGAATGGAGACGTGGAACAGGAGCTCCAGCCTGAGATGGAAACCAAAGATTCAAAGACTGAGGTCAGTCATCTTTTGTTATATCACTCTTTAAATTATTATTTTGCAGTTTGCTGTTGTATTTTTTTTTTGGAGATGTTGGACTCAAAGCACTGACTCCCATTTTGTTTCTTTTCTTAGATTCAGGTCAAGAAAACATGGAGGGACAGAGTGCTGCGTACTCAACAATATGCCCATATTACGTATCACTGCAACTTTTGCCAGAAAACCTATAAAGGCTTGAATGTTATGAGACACGTCCTGTCACATCTAAAAAGTAGAAGACTAAAATGCATCCTCTGTGGGAAATGCTTCAAACAACCCCTCATCGCCAAAAAGCACGTCCTGGAGCACATTGAGGCAATGAGCAAAGAGAAACCTCTTGATGAGAAGCTCTGCGATGACAAGACACCAGCTGCCAATGGCACGACGTGCAATGTGGAAAATCACACTTCCAATTTAGAAGATGAACAAAAACCCGGAATTAAGCTTAAAGTGTCCAGCCTCAATAGGGAAGAGCGAATCATTAGGAACCTCCGCACCCTCATCAAAAAGACAGCTGTGCTTCACAGGAAATGTAAAAACCCTGACACAAATCCAGTCAAGCAAGTCGACTTTAAGGATGAGCAAGTCGTCATTGCTGATGGCTTGGTGATTGTGAGGGCTCCAACTGTTGTGAAGGAAGAAGAAGGGGAGGAGAACGCCGTGCCCACAAGGAAGAATGGCTATGATTTGGACGTTGCGTATCACTTGTGCCCCTCAGAGACGTGTGATCGAGTTTTTCTGAGGATCAGCACCACGCTGACGAAGCATGCTATCAAATGTCACATTAATGAGGACAAGGTTTTGGAGAAAACCTTTGTTTGGGCCAAGCGCAAGTGCACCCTCTGTTACAGGTAAGAAATCCACCGCACGCTGTTTTCATAGTTTAATTTTAGATTAAAATGTTTCTCATGCTTGGTTTTCTTGTAATTATCCTGCTCAAAATTCCGCATCATCCGAAGAACTGTAGTGACTCCATATTTGTTTTTTTTTCCCACCAGGCAGATCCAGTTTCTTGAGCATTATAAAGACCACATGAAGCTCCACAGTACTCCCCTTCCACACTTCTGCTACCACATGGGGTGTGAGCAGCGGTTCTCCACACAGCAGGAACTGAAGGACCACACCAGCACCCACCAGCCCTTAAGACCTCAGTGTCCATTCGTGGATTGTGAGAAGCTTTTCGCAAGCCTTCAATGTTTGCATGACCACGAGTGGAGACATTATCTCCCAGCACCTCAGAAAGAAGAAGTGGATTTGACTCCTCGGCAGCACAGTCAGAGTGATGAAGCTCCGTGGAAGCAGAGGGTGAAGATTGAACAGTTATGGCTGCAGAATAAAAAAGGGCAGAGGGAGAGTCCCACTCTTAAAGTTGAAACCTCTGACCTTGAGTGTTACAGCGAAACTGTCCAAACCGAAGGATGTGAATCTGAAACGAGTGTTAAAGATGCCAGTCCTTTTCTGCCTGATAACTGTGTGGAGAAAACGTCCGAATATGAAAACGCACACGTGAGCACAAGTACAATAAATGGACATGAGGTTGCAGCAACAAATGTGCTATATCAATCAGTATCGACGCCTCTGGCTCACGCCTCTTCAACCACTTCCTATCAATCAGTATCGACGCCTCTGGCTCACGCCTCTTCAACCACTCCCTATCAATCAGTATCGGCGGCGCCGGCGCCCACCTCTTCAACCACTCCCGCCAAGAAGATACGGAAAAAAGTCATTGAATGGGACCCAATAAACGTTCGCGATCTGGAGGACTTGTCCACTCTGGCTGAAGGAATTCAACAGAACATTGCAGAGCCACACATCACCGAGCACAAAACATTCAAGCCCGAAGATCCTTCCTACGCCACCTTCGTCAAAGCCCCGTTCACCAGGCCTCCACCCTCCACTTACCTGGATGAGTCTCTGCTCTCAATGCGCAAGAGGAGATACAGTGGTGAAGCTGCTCCCAAGAAATATGTTTCCTGGAGTCACAAAAAGAAGAAAGAGCCTGAGCTTGAGAAGAAGCCGCGAGAGGCTGACGGGTCTGCCGGGAAGAAGAGCAGACATCGCTGTGACAAATGCCTTTCGTCATTCAGTAGCTTGGATGAGTTGCAGAAACATCAATCCCAGAACACCTGTTCATCACTCTTCGGCTTTGATTCAGATGATGAAAGTAAGTATGTTTGACACGCTTCATAATGAGCCAATTGCTGACTAAACATTCCCAACTCTGAACCATCTTTTCTCCTTTTTCACTCCCAAGGCTAATAGAGTGTGAGGCGGAGCTGCAACTGGAACAACTACTGTTCTCCGGCTGGCGTTTCTGGGTGGGCCCTCTTTTAGATGTCAGCACTGAAACTCTGTCCTGATATGAAAAAAAACTTTCACCTCCCTGCAAGTCTCCCACATGTGTAGAAGGTGTCGAGAACAAGAAGAATTTGCAGTTGGCAAGTTTGGTGAAATCTTTCTGCAATAATGTTGGTGAAGCCAATTGTTTAAGTGTGTTTTCAAGATGGAGCGCATACTCTCAAGGGCCATCTCAGCATTGGTTGGGTTGTTTATGGTTTTGCGTCAGATACTTTCAAGCTTCACAGTATGACTTACAGAACGAATGGCCAGGGTTTAAGTTCATGATTTACAAGGGGGAAAAAGAGCGTTTGATTGTGCTTGAAGATTTTAGGATTGCTGTTCTGCTTTTGGGGTTGTGGCCAGTAAAGTGACGTCGTCTTTTCCCAAACGGCCTGTACATCTCAAAACAGGTGAATCGATTTACAATTGCTGCGACTAGGTCATACAACAACATCTCCAGACAGTTGAAGCAATAATTTTGATGCCTGTTAGTTCTAAATATTTGTTCTTCCGCCCTCTGAAAACTTCTTGTAAGTTATACAGTTACGTCTTTGTAGCTCCAACACTCCTGTAATCCTTGCTTTTAGTCACTTGACTAATGGCATCAGAAATACTTTTGTAGGAAAACAATTGCCCTGTTCTCTTAGTCATCCTCTATACCTACTTCATCCAATTTGAGGTTGAAGTGACCTTAAGACCATCTGAGGGTTCACCTACAGCTGCTTCAAGGTACATCGCGGGGCTAAATGCAGAGAAACAGAATTTTCCGAGCCACCTATTAACAAACAGGACAACATGCAGACAAAACAGAAATACCCAGACTTGCTTTGAGGCGTCGGCGCTGTCTTTGTGTCTAGTTGGGTTCTGTGTTCTGGCTTTTGTAAGTCTCAGACAAAGAGCCCGATTCACAGGATGTTTTTTTTTTCCCACAGTATACCATTGGAACACATTGTGCTTGTAACAATGTGCATTTCTCGATTATCTTGACCACATGTAGTCTTCCAAAAGAACAGTCCACCAATAAGAAGAAAAGAGGACACATACTTATCATTATTTAGCTGGACAGTTAAAATAATGTAACGGTAGTTGTGAGGCACTGCATTTTCACTCTTGCTTGTTTCAAAGCGAAAGGAGGAAACATTTTCCACAGTGTGTCGGGGCTGCAGTCTGTATTCACAGCAGGGTTGTCAGGATTGGGTTTGCCTTCATAAAGTAGTCCTCTGGTTACCATTTCATAACACTTACTCATTCAAATCTTACAAAACCTGTAAATCTGCCTTTACACCATCAAGCAAATGAGGTATTGATGGTTTTATTAGTGCCAAGACAGAATCGCCATGTCGAGACCGTAGAAAGAAATGCATCGAGTGTTTGATTAAACGATTGTGTATTTCACTGTGTACAATATTCCACATGGATCGTTCTGTAGAAACTTTTCAGATCCGTTTGAACTTTTTAATGGAGGTGTGCACTTCAACCTGCTATTTATATGTACATATGTTAATAGATTTGGTTTGTAAAGGTGATGATTCCCTATCTATTTTTCTTAAAGAAAAGGTGATTTTAATTTGTTTCAATAAACAAGTACTGAAACCAAACATGGGTGACAAGTGTTTCTCAAAACCCTCAATGACCCACGTCAACAAAATATAGTATACCACCACACAAAAAAGGTCTAACAATCAAATTAAGATGTAGCCCTTAATTAAAACGCTCTTAATTCACCTCAGATGCCTTTTTTTTGTTTTTTTTTGTAACTCGGCATTAAATAAAGCTTATCTCTGTAGTGCAGAACAACACCCTTCAGTTTGAGTGGCTTTAAGCTTTGCAGAGAACACTGATGTTTGTCCTCGGTATAATACAATGCATTATGCATTATTTATTATGAATTAATGCAAACAAAACTTACACTGTCCAATACTTTTAACAATTGTAAATCAAAGAAGCTACTGTCTTTCTACACGTTGAGAATCACCCCTCTACAGCAGAAACTACCAGTGGTGGTGAATAATTAAAGAAGACAACAGACTCAATTCACTTGTAGTACAGCATTGCATATTTACTGTTCATAAACATATTGCTTAATCACAGGAAAAGAGGAAAATAGAGTAATTGTATGAGCATTGCTTGTTTAAAAAAGTTTTTGCATCACATTTTCCTGACACGAGGTAATTTCTTTTTTCTTGGAAAAAGTACAGGGACCATATGTATACACAATATCATCGGCGTACAAAGTGTCTTTTATTAGCCATTAAATAATGGATGTGTACTCTTATATTCCAATTTCAGGTCTTGGTGATACTTTTAGGTCCTATTATTTATTGGTATTGCTAAGCTTACAGGCTAGAAATAAAGCAGTGACACGGAGACAGGCCTGCTACAGGCCAGCGTTCAAGGTTGGAGCTTGTTTTCCCCCAGTATCATGCAGCAGGTGCATTCCAGCTCTAACACATGCTAATTAAACCTTTGGTGCTGCATATAGCTTTGACGAAATATCACAGGAAATAGTGTGCAAGAGTTCAACACACAAACCAGACAGAACAAAGTGAAATTGATGGAAATGACATGCAGCGTACACTGCAGAGATGACATCGGAACACCTGGATAATAGTTTTCAGTAGTTCAAATTTTGCTTTGACCTGAGAGAAGTAAACGCTAAATTATGGAAAAGACAGAACATATTTCACAGGCACATCTTAAAACAAAAAGACACTTATCATTGAAATGAACTGAATCTTGATTTTGGCCAGGTCCAAACTTATTGGGTGAAGTAAATATGAACATACAAGAACAAAAAGACATTAAGAAAATACTAGTATTTCATTGGGTTATACATTATAAGTGGAAAAGTACAAATATGTCTCAGTGTTTGTTTTTTTTTTTAAGTTGGTGATAAGCATGCAAAGTGTCAGAGTGCATCCCTAAGGAGGGTAATTCTGATAAATATTGAAAGAATTCTGACTTAAAGACTGTACACAGATCAGCTGTAGCACTTTTCCATTTCATAATGGAAGACCTGGATAACAACGGGTTCAGTGGTCACACACGGCGAGGACTGATCCTTCATCTCTGGGGGTCAGAAACCTGACCTTATCATAGTGTTGCGAAAAAGTCTGAGAACCGCTAAGGTCCTAGTTTTATAAACAGACGAGTACACAATGAGCTCCTTTTCATTTGGACACTGAGAAGAAAAGCTTTATAATGGCTCCACACACACAAACCAGATGATGAGAAACTGGGATCACGTCCAAAACCAAACATCTCTTTCACACCAAACTCGAGACTTTAACATTTAAGATTCAGTGTGTGAAGGATAACCTGCAGATATTCACAGCAGCTGTTGTTTTCATATAAAATGTCACATCAACTTGTTCACATATGTCGGGTTAAAAATCTGATGGAGCGGCTGCACTGTGCTTCACAAGGTAAGTTGGTTTGTAAGTTCAGAAGGTTTCCATATGGCTTGTAGAGGCAGCCTGTTGGGATCGGCTACATTTTGATCTCTATCTGCTGATTACTTGGGCCACATGAATGAACACCCCCCCCCCCCCCCCCCCCCCCTATCCCCGACACCCCCAAGTGTTACCTGGAAAGGGCGATGCTGATAATAATGATGATGATGATGATGTATGACTCCTGAGTTGCTGACACAGACACGGACTGGAGAGCATCGCGGTCTTCGGTTAATAATGTTTAACATGCTGTTAATTAGACTGCTGGAAGGTTGAGTGCAAATTGCTCTTCCCTTTTTAACACTACTGATAAACCACGGCATAGCACTCTCACATGAATGACAACCAAAGTGGAAACAGAGGTTAACAGTATGACCATAAAGCTAAAAAAAAAAAAAAAAGCCTACGGTAGAGGTATGGTTCTATGATACAGTGCAAATGTGCCCCTCCACACCATCACTGGGGCTTACGTTTGTTTTGCATTTACACACTTTTATAGAAGAGGACCGACTGATTTAATGTGGTGCACATATTCACACCAGGCCTCTGGTGTGAAGAAGAAGTCGCTCAGTAGAAAGTGGACAGATATTAAAAAAAGATAGTAGCAGGGCGTGCGTGCGTTTGCGTGCTCAGTGGCTGCTGTTCGAAGTCCAGTCGTACGGGAGGAAGCTGACTTTGGTCTTCCCAGCAGAGAGGACGCCCTGGAGGCTGGTCTTCTTTGGAGAGTCACCCATGTGCTCCAGCACCCAGTTCAGTAGCTGTGAGAGGATAAAAGAAGAAACACCATTATATGCCACAAATGGAAAGTGTCGATGCAGACATATCCAGCAACTCAGTACTACACTACCTTCTCATCAGTGCCTCCAAAATCACCCTTGTACCACTTGAAAATCTGACTGAGTCGCACTTCCCCTGTCCCAGAATCCACCGTGCAGGCGTCATCATTCTCCAGGAAGGCCTCAGCTGCGGTGCGGAGCTGGCTGTCTATATCCTGATGCAGGTAATTGAATCAAAACAGATTTGAGTTTTCACACTTGTCACACAGTACGTTCATAATGTTGTCGCCCGTTCCGCAGATTCTTGAAAGACGCCACAAGAAATGCGATCACTCCACCTGTGGGCTGTAGGTCTTAATGGGAGGGCAGCCCTTCGCGCCACAGTTCAATGCAAAGTGAATCAACGGCTCGGCGTCTGGAAGCGCCACCTAGTGGACGGCAAGAGGAGTTGCATTTAGTTGCCACAAAATCAAGTCATCCAAGTGAGCGATGTGATCAGTTCACTCTGCGGCTATACTTGGAGTCGTGGGTCTGTTTTGGAGAAGGGCCTCCGAAGCTGTGCGATGCCTTTTCTGTTCCCTCTGAGGACGCCGTTCTCAATGTCCTGCAGTGTGAACACTTCTCCTCCAATCAGGTAGCTCACGTAATTAAAGAACTGCAAAACAGCAGCAAGAAATACAACGTTTGAACACGAGACCATTCATTTCTGCTCGGGTACGTTTGTATTTGTTATGCAGCTCCACAAACCCACTCTGTATCTCTGCCACATGTTGGTGGGGGCCCCCAGACGCAGGTACCCGTGGATGACTAAGGCATTGTAGATGTTGATGAAGAAAGCCAGCTTCTCCTCCCGGCTCAGTGAAAGCAACTCCACCCTCTGCAGCTGGATGGCGAGCTCGCAGTAGCGTTCAAACGCAGGGCTCGCCGACATGCCTTTGTAGTCCACCGACTGCGAAGAAGGACGACGCATTTACCAACACGCTCCCATTTACTGTAAATGGAATCCAAACCAGTCTGATTTACAAAATGTTGCTGCAGATTGCGCGTCACAGATCTGTTCGCAACCTCGGTTGCGACAAATCAGGCACGCACAGTGAATACACTACCTTGCCATCGGCGGAGAGGTGCTCCGAAAACAGTTTCAGAATCAGCTCCCGTAAAATCAAGGACAGCTCAGAAGCTGCGAGAGAGAAGAAGGGAGAGAGACATGGTTGACATCTGAGACAAACAAAAACTTACTCTCGTGGTAAAACCATGGCTACACAAGCAGAAACAGATAAAAACATGTCACAGAGCTTATTAGGTGAATCCTACTTTCTGTTTTAATGTAACACAGTATACCCTGAACACATTTCATGATCAACATTCCAAACAAGAAAATGTGAGTTGTGACAATGACTGGATATTGGTTCTGGCAGGTAGAATAGAATATGTTTAACACTGATGTGGCTGTGAATAATCAGGCAAACGCAGTATATTGTAGATGACAAACCAGTGGTTTTCAGAGTGTGAGGTGGGCCAGCAGGAAGAATCTGTCAGTCAAGGGAAAACCACATTTTTTAACTTTTTGAAATCATGATAGAAGAGAATTACCCGGAATGTAAAACTCAGTTAATATTAGCAAAGCTTTCTCATTTCAGAGCAAAAGCCTCTGGCTAATGTAGGAAATGTTTATTACCTATGAATCATATGTTCTGAAAAATATTTTGAAATCCACCCTTCACCCAAAAATCTCCACTTGGTGTGAGACACTATATGCAGTGTGAAGGTTTTTTTTTATGGAGGGGGGTTGGTGTAATGTGACTTCACTTCTGCTAGGGGGGGGGGGGCCTCATCCACCCACACTAAAAAAAACCACTGGCTTGGATCATCATCACAGAGCTTTGATATGTTAGTTCAATAAGTACCAAAGCAACGCTTTAATAAGCAGTGACTCTAAGACCTGCTGTGTTGCTCAATAAGTAGCGGTGAGCCTCTAGAAGTGTGTAACGTTCAGTTGAAATCATGGCGCCACAAAGCCAGACAATGTGTTTCACCACCACCTTGGAAGGAAGAAATAAAGCTGCGGCACAGGGAAACATGGACGTAAAGAAGCGCTTAATGATATACATGCATTTATCAGGCCTTTTTAAATAATTTCCAGAACATATTTTTGAAATGAAGCAAATATTTGTGGTTTGTGCCAATGTTATATGAAGCTAGCCTTAATCCTTTAATAAAGGCCATTAGTGGATTTTGGTATACTCATTTCTATATTTTGTCAATGACAGGCCATTTTTCGTATGTCATTAATCCCTATTTCAACATGTGGCATCCCAAACATCATTGGCATAGTAAACGAACCCCGCCAAACCGGAAAGGATCAAACACCAAGCCAGCAGCAAACACAACAAAGTGGTTAGTGAGTGTCAAGGGAGACGACTCAGCGTGAGACTGAACATCATGCCTGCTCAGGTCCCGACCTACCCTGTAAGGGGCTGCAGGAGGCAGTCTGTCCTGCGTTGAGGGCTGAATGAGGGTCGTCCTCCAGTAGCCTGTACAATGTGTCCATGGCGCCTTTTCCTTCACCAAAACTTCCATCCTGCTGCCCAGGGCCATGTACAAACACCATGTACTTTCTCTGCAACAAAGCCTGGCCAGTGCCACAGGCCTCAGCCCTGCCTAGCACACACATGGCCACAGTGAGGTGCAGACAGGGATGGATTTCACCGCATCTTGTATGAATCGGGGGCTTTGCGCCGATGACATCTACAGCCTTACTTACCCATGCCCTTCTCTTTTTGCAGCCAGTCAACCAGCTGACTGCCTGAGAAGCTCTTTTTGTATGTGGTCAGTCCCCTCCTACAGCTGCCAATCACACCGCCATTTTTGATGTCCTGTACCAGGGTGGCCAACTCATCTCTCTCACAGCTAAACTCTGTCAGGGATTTCCCCGAGGCCCAACATAAACAAACACATAGAAACACATATGTTCAAACACGCATACTGGAATAAATGCTCGGCACAAAAATAACGACTTTGTACTGAGTGAGCGAGTGCTGAGTTATTAGAGCTCCTACAGTTGGTAGTGTTGGAAATATGTGATGTTTGCTTGCTTACAACATCAGTTCCAACAGTTCAAAGCGTTAAATAAACAAAGGAAGTCTCTGGCTATGAGTCTGGATAGTTTAGTGAGGCTTTCAATACAGTTTTTGTCCCCAAAAGTAAAGTTAGAATAGATTCTATCCATTTTATTGAGTTTTCATTGCAAAAAGTATTGTATGATATTGAGTTGGGATCCAGTTCACAACCACTTTTCAAATACAAACTTCAATCTTGCTGTTTACCAACTCATGTTGATGTTGCTAATACTTCAGCAAAGCTGACACTGAATATGAATATTTCCCCAGAAACAGCTGTGTCTTTGCCACTGAGGGGGAAAGACTCTATTTGCACTGTAAAGAGCAAAAATAATCAGACATTCAGTAATGAGGTACCATGGGGAAGCTGGGTGCTGCCGGGCTCATCCAAAGCATCAAGTTCCTCATATCAACTGTCTCTGTTGGTATTTGTAACAGGAGATGTACACACACACACACACACACACACACACACACACACACACACACACACACACACACACACACACACACACACACACACACACACACACACACACACGTACAAGTGCACACACGCCCACACATACACACACCTCTGCTCTTGACGGATGTGCCGCTATGACCACATCAGCTATTTCATAACCACTTATTTATCTTGGCTCAGTTCCAAACAAGAATGACGATGCAAAACCAGCCCTGTTGAATCTAATGAACGCTTCTGTCAGTCAGATGAGGCTGATCCTCCACCTCAACATGATTTATTAAATGGTTGCTCCTCCCATTGCAGAGCAGACCAGACCATCTGGATCCCCAATAAAGAACCAACCAACAGTAAGAACTGTACACCGAAAGAACAGTACACCAAACCTGTACATAAGCGATTAGTTTCATTGTGAAAGACAGGAGCAAAATGAATTCCTCACCTCCGTCATTCTCTCCAGCGGTATCCTCTGACGGATTCTTCTGCGGCAGTGGTGGAGCATCTACTGGAAGAGGCTCATTTTTCACGACATTCACCAGCCTCTGTAGCTCCTCAGGGGCCTAAAATGTAGAAAGGACCATTAAGACGTGGGGATTCTTACCAGTCTGTGCACTAAATGATCCAAGAAATGACATTCTCAATGAAACTTCTCACCAGTTTCTGCAGCTCATCACTACCGCCGATATGAACGCCATTGAAGAATATCTGAGGGACTGTGCTGCGTCCTGTCAGCTCCCTCACCTTCGCTCTCAGCTCTGAATGTGTGCCGATGTCTACGTCACATACTGGTACTCCCAACTGCCCGATGACGGCCTTCGCTCGTACACAGTGTGGGCAACCCTGGACGGAGTATATGGTCACCCGGCCTTGAGCACCGCTCTCAAACTCCTCCATCTGAATCAGGAATGGAAACACAAATATGTAATGCACACAAAGATCAAGTGCTCCTCATAGGCAGTTATGCTCCAATAGAAGTAAGGACTACCAAAAGAGTGCCTCTTCCAAATTATGAGGGTTTAAAGAGCTGGTTTTGACATCATACTGCCATTTCCTCATAATTGAAGCGGGTGGAAGTGTAACATGTACTCCATTACTGAAAACAAACAAGTTGTGTACATTTTAAGGATAATTCCTTTTGTTTTGGGGGGATTGATCAAGTTCTAGTTGACTCAGTTTGGTACAACAAGGTCTTTAACAACACGAGTGGAAAGAGTAGTTACATAGACATGATTATACAATTATAATCAATCATATTTTTAGATTGATTCAGAGGTCAAAACATGACTTGACAAGGAAGGGACTTAATGAATGTCATGAACTGTATCTTCACATTAGATTGTAAATGACTTATAATGAACCTCGATGAGAGATTTGTTTGAAAAAAGGTGAACATGATGGAACAACTGAAGGTTGTTTTGATAACAGACCAGGATTGTTTTTTATGGAGTTCTTCCAAGTGTACAGCCACTCAACCAAGACGAAAGAGACTGGCAGCACAGATGATATCAAACTGTTATACCGTGGCATGAGGCACTTTTTTTTTTTTTTAATTCCTTATTTTATTTATAAATAAACCGCATAGCAGCAATAAGCCGGATTTAAACAACATGTAGGGTGTATTAGCAAATAATAACAGGACGCTACCTTTCCGGGGTTTAGTTCCCTTCTTGTCCACGGGAGTACAATGTGAAAGCGCAGAAGTGATCCGCTCCAAGTGATATCTAGAACATGTCGAGAAATAAGGTTTATGTTGCAGGTGGAATGAAGAGCCCGGAGTCCTGAGCGGAGCGGCGCAGCGCAGGCTAACTCTCTTTTGCTAGCTCGCCCCGTGATGCCTTCATGTGCTCCACGTAAACTCCAATGTCTTCGTTTAAACTCGCAAAACGTGCGATTAAATCATAGGCATTGTAAATGCTACTTACAATTTATAATTGGTTTTCTTTCCCCCAATGATAGTTGTAATTTACAATGCACTAAGTTTTTGTTCTAAAACAAACAGAAAAAACGTATGTCACAAGGCGTGAGGAATAAGACGAAATCAATGCAACTTTACGAAACACCGAGAATCGCTGCTGTGTTTTAAAAGACGAGGCAGCCATATAATAAATCTCTATTTATGTTGCGTTTGCGCTTTTCTTTCGTCTTTGTTCAGACTTGATTGCGTGGAAGTCACAGTCAGCATCTGAAATACGAGCACCTGGCAAAAGATGAAGAAACAACAATATCATATTTTCGAGGTTGTCATACCACCAGAGTGGGCACAACCACTTACCGCTAACTTTGAATGCTTGCGAAGAGACTGGAGTGAAGGAATACAAACTGAGAAAATTCCAGAGGAGCATGAACGCAGCAGCAAACGGAACCCTATCCCGGCGGTAAGTGTTCCTGTACGGACAATTTAGTAAGACGAAACGAATGGAGGAAGACATTTGTTTATGTAAAGATGGAAGGGTTGTCGGGGAGAGAACGAGAAGGCTTTACAGATATTATGAGCCTAATGTCTAATTCAGACTTACTGTCACTCAGTGACACTGTCACGAACAAGCTGATAGTTGTGGAAAACGTCACAGGTAAGAGAGCAATACAATTTAGTTGTGTTTTCACTTTCAGGTTCGTCCGTGTTGTACCATTCATTCTTACTCTCAATCTGTGAATGCAGAGGCCAAAGAAACTATTCTCTCCTTCACTAAAAACGCCGAGGAGCTCCTGAGAAGGAAGAAGATTCACCGAGACCTAATTTTCAAATACTTGGCGAATGAAGGTGTGATCATGCCACCGAGCAGCGAGAAGCGTCAGCTGATCTGGAGGACTCTGGAGTATTGGTCGTCAGGGAAGGTAAGGACAAGGCAGGGCATGTGTATTTACTTATTTTATTTTAAATTTTTGCTCTCTTTACATTCATAAACACATTTTTAGGATGTTTCATATTCTACTGGTACATCTGAGATGTGTTTCGGCCCGAGACCATTCAAAGCTTTGCAGATAAGAAGTGCACTTTGAAGTAAATCATTTGGCACACAGGCAGCCAGATCAGAGACTGATGCACATGTTTAATGTGTTCCATCCTCTTGTGTTGGCAAGAACTCTATCAGATTTTTCACTAAGACCTTAAAATATAAAACTAAATGCATGAAGTTTTTCTGAATCCTGTTCTTGTTCGCCAACAAGGTAACACGCTGACCAAAAACTTCACAAGAACCCACATGTCAATGAGCAGTTGAAGTAGAGTGGCGATTTGATGATCAGATAATAATATTACTTCTGCAACATACTACTTTCGCCCCAAACACGCTTGTTTTGTGAATGCATGTAGCATAATTTAACGCACTTCAGCTCATCTGTAAGGATTCTGGACAGACCAATAATTCACACACCAAGCCTTTGGCCGCTCAAATAGTATTGACAAAATATTGAAGATGTACAGAATCGATTCACAAAGACTGTAGTCAGAATATTAGAAAAAGGCTCTTCTTAAACAATAATTTTAAAATGCATTGTCTCATTACTCTCACTGTCAAGGTTTCCGTCGACAACAGCCCTCTATGTGACACGGAGGAAACAACAGAGAAAGCATCTGATCCTACAAACAAGTCCGGAGTGGGCTTTGACCCTCTCCTCCTCGGCCAGCAGTTCTGCCAGTGGTTCTTCCAACTTTTAAACAGTCAGAATCCTACATTAGACCAGCAGCCTCAAGACTGGGGACCACAACACTTCTGGCCAGATGTGAAGCTTCGCCTTCTTGCCAGGTAAGAGAGTCAGCAACAGTGGCCACAAAAATGGCATACGAATGTATGATCAGGACTGCAATGGTGCAAATGGTGTGGTTTGGTAACTTGGTTGTCGTCTTGTGATCAAGTTATTTGTCACTTTTTTTTTCCGATTTCAAATTAAAAAAGATTTTGGTGTTCAGTCTCTCTGTACTTCAAATATCAGTTGTATTTCATCATCTTTCAACATCTTGTTCCTGCAGCATGAAAATCACAGTCATATCAAGTCAATTAAGTTTTTCAAAAAGGAGAGAATCTCCATTAATTAAAGCCAATGCCCCTTAATGCCGTGAATCATTTTTTATTGTCACGCCCTTCTCTGTGCAACTATTGTATTAAATCATTATTTCAAGCTTGTATTTACTGACGTTTCTCATAAAAATTTTTGTTACTCTATTCTATAATTGAGACATTTGATATTTAAGCAACTTATTAATTGTTTTCTTTTTCAATGTATTTTTCTGCAAATTACTGGTACTCTGTGGAGCAACACTTTTTTTTTTTTTTTTCTTAACTAAGAAACAGGAAGTGGGCTGCACAGTGATGCAATGGTTCGCACTCTCATGTCACAGCGAAAATGTCATGGGTTCAAACACCTACAGGGCCTTTCTGTGTGGAGTTTGCATGTTCTCTCCAAGTGTGTGTGTGAGTGTTTTCTCGGTAGTCCAGTTTCCTCCTACGGCCCAAAAACGTGTATGCGAGGTTAATTGGTGACTCTAAAATGTATCTTGGTGTGAATGTGAGTGTGTGTGTGGTTGTCTGTAAGGGACTGGTGACCTGTCCAGGTTGTATCCTGCCCTCGCCCACTGGCTGGGATTAGCTCCATTGATTTTATAGTGGGTATACACATGTGTATATCAGGATGCGCTTAGACAAGAGCTTTACTCTTCTTTTCTCATCAAAATGTTCTGCAGAAGGGAAACAACGCTACAAAAAAATGATAACACACATGTGCCTTTCATAGAGCTGGCAGTGAGCAGATGGAGGACTTTCTTGGAGCTGAACTGGTGAGCCTTCGTCTTTTGGCCCTGAGCAGAGAGGAGCGCCTTCTCTTCAGTCCCAATTTGGAGCCTCATGGATTGAAGGCCCTCGCCTCCCCGCACGGCTTGGTGATTGTGGCCGTGGCCGGGACCATCCACAGAGACACAGCCTGCCTTGGCATCTTCGAACAAATATTTGGCCTCATCCGCTCCCCGCTGGAGAACAACACCTGGAAGATAAAGTTCCTCAACCTGAAGATCAGAGGGCAGGATGCACTGGGTGGGACGGAGGTGGCGGCACCGGCTCTCAATTACAACTCCAGCGAACTCCAGCTTCTCTGCAGTTAATGACCTTCAAGACGCAGACTTTCTTCTTTGACATTATTTTCCCAGCAACAGGTTGTCAGAACACACTCTGAATTCACTCGCTTATTTAATTTACCCGAAAATGTTCCACTGAGAGGGGAGCTGTGACGCGTGATGGGGCAACTCTGGTTCCCACTACTGATTAATGTTCAGCAGTTAAGGTATATTGGTGATTTTATATCACCACACCCAAATCTATTTCTGACATCTATAATGCAGCTTAAAAATGTGGATACATTTTGCTTTGGCTGCCTGTGCCTTATTTGATGTTGTACATAAATGTATATATATGAGAATGTCGACCAAAACTTCTATCATACGTCTGTCCTGTAATAGGTCTCTGCTTGCAACAGACGGGAGATTCACTACAGAGACTATACATTGCCATCATAGTTAAATAAAACTGATTTAGAATATGTAAGATCCGTGCTTTGCATGGATAGAGTCACAGTTAGAAATGTTTTTCAAGTGTATCTGATACTTTTTTCATTTTCAGTGGATTTGTTGGTTTTTTTATGTTGCAAAGTTCTAAATTCTCTACATTTACTTTTAATTTCACTGACTGGTCTGTCAAGTCATCATTTCCTGATAAACTATTCTCTCATCAATATTTCTGTCACCTCTTCAGTGATTATATTCTATATATATATATATAAGACTGTTTTGTGGTGTTCATGCATCCCAGTGACTCACTCGCATTTATCCTATTTATATTTTGTGGGTAAAATATCATGGCTAGATTTTATGGTTCTTCCTTGATTCTCAGCAATTCTCTAAAATAGCTGCTACTCTGTACCATAAAAATGTTTTTATAACATTTCACAATATGATTCAATAGTTGCACTGTGGTAAATCTTGGCACACTGGTTGTTCAGTGCATGCACTGTTTGTTTCCTGCATTCTGTTCAGTCAGGGAAACGTCATGGCTGCAAATCGGCTGTTGCGGTAAATATGGTTTATATTTGATTCCCTGGGATTTCCACACTTTGGTTGCCACCATCGGGAAACCAGCCACCCAGTCAGAAATGGCTCGGTGTCAGTGAGTGCATAGGCGCCTACCATCTCTGGCCTACGCTCTCATGTGTTTGAATATAGATTTGAGCAGATGCCAAACACTGGAATCATTTTACTAAAGCAGACAAGGAGTTGTGACCGTTCATAAGGCTATTTCTTTTTTGAATAAGCTCTACGAATAAGGGGTTTTCATTACCATTTGATGGATATGTATGTAGAAAATACTGTACTTTCAACTCTGCTAAATTCATTTATCAGTATTATTTACTTTCTATGTGAAGGCCATTCTTAATAGAGAATATAACAATTTCAGTTTTTCCATGCTACTATTAGTCCCCGTTGGCCTTGTATTTATTTTACATTTTATCCGAATTATATTATTTTGTTTTAAGTGCTGTGAAGAAATTCCTTGTGGCACAAATAAAGTACTCTCTATCAGCTACACTATTTATCCAATCGGATATTGAGTTGGGGCCACGCGCGCTCATATAATGGCGTTCTGTGATTGGCTGGTCCGAGGGGGCGAGAACCAATCAAAACAAAAGTATGGGCACACCTGAGTGAATTCGCGCTCTCGCAGAACCGCGTGTGGGGATTTTGCTTTAACACGCTGTTCGTGGATTACTCAATAACATTTTCACGATTGACTTTCTAAGTAAAGCTGGATTTAGAGAGATAATATGAATCTACTGGAAATGAGTCGGTATGTTGCGCCACGCTGGATTCCTTCACGAATTGACGCGCCATTACACTAAAAAACAGCATGACACATTTAAACCATTATCATTTAGAAAACATTTGGGGAAAAATGGGAGTCACCTTTTGTAGTGGCAATGAACATTGAGATGTCAGTTCAGAGTCTGATAAATGATTTTCATCCAACTTTCTTACCATCTAGTGGATGATGGACGGACACGTGGTCACGTGTCATATTGTCAAAACATGACAATCAACACTCATCTATTGCTGGATCTGGTATGCACAGAAGACTTACGCCACAGAGTGACTAGAAAGGCAAAGAAGATGCATTTTAAGGACAAATGGTCAAGTTTTCGGTGAGTAAAACGCATTTTAATCGTATTTTTTGATTTTGTCTTTATATTGTTGCTTCTGTTAGAGATGTATGTTTTCTTCAATTGGGTTTGATTGGGTGTCTGAGATTCACTCCAACACCCACAGTTGCTTACGTGTTAAATACAAGCCGTTACTAGTGATCACAGTTATTTTATACTTCGAATCATTCAGGATTTCAGCTGCACCTTAGTTAATTTTGTAAGAAATGAAAATTGCTGGAATGAGACTGCGATCCCCTCTCTCTTTTCAGTTGGTGTTAACTGAGCTTTTGGTTCAGTAGTTATTGTATTCTCTTACTCCTGTTTACTGAACGTGCAGCTAAAGACTTTAACTTACAGCCTGCCAACTTGTGCATAGCTTAATTCATATTTTAATATTTGTGACATTTGACGACGCCAGTATCAGCTGTCGTCCTGGAGGAAATATAGAATAAAGAGAAACACAAATGCAAAATATTAAAAGATGTATACCAAACATGTCAGTTTCACATTTATTCATACAATTTCCTACATATTATCAAACTTTTGTATGTCAGAAGAACTGTGTTGATTGCAAAATGATGTGCTCATTTATATTTTGTTAAAGCATGCAACAATCTGAAGTTAAGATAAAAAGCAAGTAAGAGAAGCTTGTTCTCAAAAGTCCACCGAAAGGTATCCTCTTACCAACACTGGCACAATTTTCACTTAAAGAAATCCCAAACTTTTCCATAGATTACCTTGAGAAAAACTGAGGTGTGTTACATCGATTTCTTTTTCACATTTTCAATTTAGTGCAGACAGCCCAGCCACAGCAATGATACACCACAAATATTATTATTACTACAAAATTAAAACTGGCCTAATCAGAGAGAAACTACGTTAAGTCCCTATAGTCACCTTTGAAATTTACTTTGAAGTTACTTTCATAGTTATTTTTTAAAATTACTGACTGGAGTAGCTCTGCTATTTAAAATAAAAATCTACAATCAAGTCCAAATTAATAAAAGTCAGTAACTTGCCCAACAAAGATTATTACTAATTTGCTGCCAGATATTGGCCTCCTTGTAGTGATGGGGCTAAAAAGAATTAGGTACTTTTCACAAACTTTATGTTAATGGTTCAATCTTGGTTTTCTGTTAATTCCACTTTGTCATCCTAGGCAGGGCATGTTGGGCATGGCGGTGTACAGGGTATGCCAGTATGACTCTGTGGCTTTGGTGGGAAATGTTACATGTGGGAAATTATTCTTGGCAGCCTTTTTCAAAGGCCCCTGGAATAGTTAATATCTGTGACTGCATGGGTCTGAGCCACATGGCCCTTTGTGCTTTCCAGGGCCATAGTTGTGGTGAGCTCAGAAACCACTGAAGCCATTGATCTCAGCCCGGTCACCTCGCAGAAAGAATAATAACAAGCTGCTTGCCTTCTGTCTTTATGGCACTTGGCTTCTCAGTGTTTTAATAAGTGGTTTGGCGAAGGCCTCAGTTGTGACGCACGGGTTCTAAAATACCGCTGCAGTGGCGTCTGGTGATGGCCTCCACTCAAGAGAGCTCTCTTTCTTTTTTCTTTGCCCCTCTTCTAATGGGGACGGGTGGCACTCATAAAGCAACATGCGAAAGCCTTGATTCATCTGTATTTGAAGTGAACAACAAGCAGTGAACCGGAGAAACTGCTCATTTACTTCTGTTCATTTTTGCACTTTGACAGTGAAATGACTTCTTTAACTGCTTAGTGCTTATAATCAAGTCTCCCCCTGCACTTTACCAAGTCCATGTCATGATTCAAACCTTTCATATGATATCAGTTATTGTAAGCTTTTTTTAAATTATTTTTTTATTTAATGAAAAAATATACCAACAATATATATTTTTCACTTGTAGTTGGTGATAGCCTGGTATTATTTCAGTATTTTACACGAGTGCGCTTGTTTGTTCTGGTGACTTTATAATTGTCTTCCTTTTGACTGGTATGATAACACAATGAATGAATGATTTATAAACAACCACACATCTAAATGTTTTCACTTTTAGATCAAAGAAATGACAGTACATGGCAATTTAATTCAGTGTTTTTTTTATTGTTTTATTTTTTTACTAAAGCTGAAAAAAGTTTAGAGACCAAATGTAACATTTTAACATATTGTCATTTTGAATGTTTCTGCCTGGTGCAAACTGTAGTGAAAATGAAATGTACTATAATCTCTTTAAATTTTGGTGTAACTAAAAATGTAACAAAAGGCGAGACTTTCTCCTCTTTTATGATTCAAAGTTACATTTTATTTGTAATTTATACACTTTGTAAGATCATCTGATGATCGTTGGGTTGTTTGGCACGCCAGTTTTGGCCCACAGGCCTTACGTGTGACACCCCCACTTTAGAGTTTGTGTTGGCATTTGTATTTTGATGGGAAAAAAATACTATATTACTTGTTATGTAAGTAGAGGTTTTTGGTGATGAGTCAGTATGACTTAACCTTATGACAGCATGACACCAGAAGAGGGCAGGCAAGCTACATCACAAAGAATAAAGACTTTGATGCAGGTTCATGAGAAGAAGAAAAAAAGCTTTTAACACTTATTGCGAAAACTCATCAATTCCTAAGAGCAAGCTGAGTGAGCTGATGTTACCAGGCAATTTTTATCCATCTACATCATGAGGAAAACTGTAAATTTCTCAAGTTTGAATTGTCCTCCATTAAAGTAATGGGGCTCTGAAAGAGAGACGCGTCCAACTGTTGGCTTTCATTGGAACAAGAACACATATTTCACAATTTCCTGAAGTGTGAGTAATTTATCTCCACTGCTGAAGGTGTCCGAGACGGCTTTAACTCAATATCCTCTGCAGTCTGCATTCTGAAGACAACGGCAAACAGGCAATATGAAAGGCATCGAATGAGTCTATAGGCAATGCTATTTCTCCTGCTGACAAAACATGTTGGAGGGGAATTCAATCAAAATCTGCCAGAGTTGTTTTGTCATGTTGTTGAACTTGCCCTCCAACCCACTAGTGTTTCATAAACCAGTACACAGTAAAACTACCCTGCAACAACCACGGGACTGGTAGAGGCGGAAACGAGGTCAGCACAGCCGAGTGTTAAAACTGCGGCACCCATTTCTCCAACCTCGAATACTTTGTTTCTTCACGTGCCTTTTACATACTTTCTAAATAAATTATTTACTTGTAGATTGTGTTTATGGGCGTGACAGAGGCTGTTGGTCTATTTTAAGGTTTTTATTTAAATCGTCACATTGGGTTTTTCGAGTTTATTTCAAATGCGTTGACATGTTATTGACTTTAAGTCTAATTATCTATGAGATGTAAAAACTTTTTTTTTTTTTTTTTTTTTACACATAAGTGTACCAGGCCAGGGGTGGCGCCAATAAAGTTAAGAGAGGCAGGTGAGTTACCAAGAGTTACACTAAGGGAGACCCGGAAGTGGTTTTTGTTGGTTGTGTTCATAATTTCTGTAAAAGAAAGGCGCACGTGACTTCCACATATCCTACTAATAACACTAATGTTCATTTGTACGTGTCTGATTACACTGTTCCCCTGTTTTTCATCAGTAAAGTTAATAAGCTAGGCAAGTGTCTTCAGTAGTGAAAAAGAAGCTCAATATTTAATAATTGTCACTTCATATAGTGTAACATTCACTTCAGTTTTTTCTACAGTGATAGACATGCAGAAATTGTACGTTGCAAGTGTAATTTTGTAAAGGATTTGCACAACATTGCATTCTGTTGAATTTTTGCCAATTAAAATAAAAATCCTTCAACAGTATTTTCTGACATGCGGACCTTTCAAAATTCATAAAAATATCAAGAACTCCTTTTGAAGAACATATTCAATGCTGGCATGCATTTAAATACACAGCGATGTCTCTAAATTTCCTTTGACCTTTTGACCTTTAAGCCCATGTTGTTAACTTGTACGAGCCTCTGCAGATTGCGAATTCACCCCCTGTAGCATCTGTCCTTGTATCTTTCCTCAATGTTTAAGCTGACATCATTGCCCCAATTCAACACAAATTGTGTTGGACTGACGAGGCAGCCGCCACAGTTCATATCGGGCCCTCTCTTGGCCTGGCAGTGTATCCTTACACATGCATCATTATCTCACGTAAACACTGGAAACATGAGACTGTTGGGTCGGGGGGGGGGGGGACAAACGTAATTCAGGAAAACAAGGCAAGGGCTGAGTGAAAAGATCCTGGGCAGTGACACTCTCGTTTAGTGTCAATTAAAGAAAACAACAAGCAGAGATGTTTTTGAGGGCAGTTGGATCCGATGTGTTTATTTAGACTGTAACAAAATATGTATGCTTGATGGAAGGCATGCATTCAAGGATGTTTCAATCAGGAAAAACAAGGAGGCAACCATAGGGGTAACCAAAACGTCCCACGCATTGAGATGTACTTGAGTTGAGCTTGAAAACAATGCCCTCGCCTCGTCTCTCTCTTTCACCATTTCTATGTCTCCCTCCCTCCATTTATCTCTTTATGTTCCTCTATCTCTCTCTTTCACACATAGTAGCTCCACTGTGCAGCTTTGCAATGAGTCCCTTTCGTATGCAGTGCAGGGGCCCCTGTGAGTTCCTTCCCTTGGCTCTCAAACTAAACAGAGAAGATGGTGTTATCTGAATGCTGCCAGGAGGTTGTCAGCCTGCATTGGGCCGGGCTGACCAAGTGGCCGGTTGGCGGATGCGTGTCGATGCCAGGCTCCCAGTGCCTTCCCTCCGCGGACATCTGCTGCGAGTGGAAAAGCTGTGGAGTTTGTCTGTGGTTGCATCTTAATCCTTCATCTCTTCAGCTCCATCCATGCCTGGCCAAGCAAACCAGCAGCTCTGCTCGCTTTGCTTGTATTAATTGCCCTTGCCTGACTCGCTGTTTGCTTCTGATTACACTCATTAATTTCAATTCCCCTGGAAGCCACTACCACCATTGGTGCTCCCAGACGCACACACGCACACGCACACAAACTCATCACACATACCTGGGTTTTATATGTTGTGGCAACTCGATGTTAACTTTCACCTGCCGCTGGAAGTCTGCTTAGGATTGTGAAATTTGTAGGATAACAAAGAGTTTGTACAAACATTTAGTTAATGTTTTTTTTCCCACCATTTAGTTGTGTAAATTACAGACTAATAGTAAGCAGACCTCATAACTCTTTTAGACGCTGCTGACACACTTGTTTGTGGTAATTTCATAGAGGTCACATGCACTAACACATCCAGTATATCGCCCTTTGTCATCAGTGGCTATCCATTTGTATCTCATTAGCAGCTGTCTGTTTTTTTTTTTTTTTTACATTAACCACTCTTTTTGTGAGGACAAAGAGTCACTCTGACCTCTTGGTCATAAATCGGTGTCCTCATCCCAGCAGGTGGACCACATCTGCTAAAATCCCTACATCTGGGCTGGTAGAGTGGCCTGAAAGAGCTGTAGGCTTGGTTTAAAAGTGCTCCAAATAGTCAATGCCAAACCTCATTATTACCGCTCTGTCATTAAATGGGTGAGTTCATATGCCAACATTTTCCATCATAGTAATGTAAAATCACTAAGTGAAGTTTTTTTTAGAGGAAATTGCCTATCCAGGATGAAGGCTATGAATTTCATAAAATTATTATACAGTCTTAAGAAGTATTTCAGAGAGAAAACCGTTTTTTCTGAGACTCATAAGTCACCTACAGTTTGAAAATGTGTGAATACCTGCATGTGTAGGCGTCTCTGTTCTCATATGTCAGTAGATTTGATGCATGGCACGTCCTGAGAAAGAAAAACACAGTGAGCGAGTCAACCATCACAATAAGGAGCAGTCAAATAATGCCATGTTGTGTGGCCCTTTGCCTTCTGTCACCCTCTCACCTCAGAACCGAGGGTTTCCTGGGAAAGTGGGGCTTCTGGACTGACTCCTCACACAGCTGTACCTTAAAGGGCCTCATGGGGGCATCACCACAAGGGTCACTACCCTGGTCTGTGATTTGACGGCCAGGCACAAATAAAAACCCCTCAAGCTTGACAACTTCCTTGCTGAGCCGACGTAACCCAATTAGTGAAGCAGTCCTCAGTCGGAGAAAATGAAAACATTCCGGAGTCAAATTCCCAAGACAGCTGTATTCGTTTATTAAATCCATTTCTCGTTTCAACCCTTTTCCTGCGATTTTTCGAGGACTGATTTTAATGGTTCACCAAGGAGCAACTCAACAACTCAATGTCATGCCAGTGGGTTGCAAATGTACTCTACTCCTGACTGCGCTGAATCCTGCAGACAGGCCAGGCTACTTTACATCATTATGTTAACCTGCTGCTATCTTTCTAAAGGACACCCAGATAATGAGTGCAGATTGCATCAGCTCTGTGGGTGCTGAAGGGCTACATTACCCTGTGGGCAGTTTGAGGCTGAATACGCTGGAGGGTAAAAAGTTATGAGAAGAATTATTCCTTTAGAAGGTCATATTGATTGATAAAGCACCCAGTGGATTGGGCGTTGGCTCACTCAATCCCCCATGGCGAGATTGTTGTGGAATACCAGACAGCTGCCTAAAGGCCTCGAACAACACATGCAGGCAGAGAAAGGCGGTGAAATCAATGATTGTCTCACAAAGGGCTCTTATGCATTCCGGCTCACCTAAGGTGGCTACCATGGCACCTGCAGTTCTTTGTGCTAATGCAAAAAAGCTTAGAGAACCAGTAGGTTCACAGAGAGTGTAGACGAGCACTTTGTCAGTAAAAGCTGCAATCAGTGACTGAAGAAAGAATAATTTCTTTCAATAATCCAAATCACTCACGCATTATGAACTAAATCAAATACGTGAGTAATACCACAGATTCTTTCCTGTGAATATAAAGGAATGATGAGGAATGCATGGGAGGAAGGCTTCAATTTGCCTATTGAGACCAGCCCCCCAGTGCTTTCCATTCCCTGGTGGACTTCTGACAAAGCCAGATAGGCCTCCTCACTACTGACAGCCAAATGTCCTCATCCATCCTCATCCAAGAGGCCCGCAGGCATCATCAGCCCCGTCTGAATTTCCCCCAATCAAACCCCAAAGCAGATATCTCTTGCCCCAATCCAGCAAAGAAATGGAGCCGGGAGTATCTCTGGAGAGCCTCTGTCAATATGTCATCATTGTCATTGCTGCCAGTTGGCAGCATAGCAATGTGCTGCAGATGTGTCAGCAAAACAGAGTCTGCTTTATTATTGTTTCTTTCCCACTGAATACCCATTGCAGAATACTGTCCATTCACATAGTAAGCCATAACTCAAGTAGTCCATGATGTGCTTCCCATTCTTTTGATGGAGAGCTATTTGTGATGATGAATAGACGCATGCGCAAGTGTTTGTTTTGTTTGAGAGGGGAACTCTTTGGGGGGTGGAGCGATTTGAGCAACTGTAAGCATTTTTTTGTCAAACCTGTGCTGACAAAACGGCTTTGGCTGGTTTGAAGAACAAACCAACCATTTCGTAGCAATTATACACCTTCAGGACAAATGTAGCATATGAATTATTTGTGTGTGTGTGTGTGTGTGTGTGTGTGTGTGTGTGTGTGTGTGTGTGTGTGTGTGTGTGTGTGTGTGTGTGTGTGTGTGTGTGTGTGTGTGTGTGTGTGTGTGTGTGTGTGTGTGTGTGTGTGTGTGTGTGTGTGTGTGTGTGTGTGTGTGTGTGTGTGTGTGTGTGTGTGTGTGTGTGTGTGTGTGTGTGAAGAATGCAAGGCTTTGACTAAAAACAAATTGTTGCTAAATGTTTCTTTTTGCTACAGAAATGTTGTGCGTTCATAAAAACCCTACAAAAGGAAAACAAATGCACTCAACAGTATTCTAACTATCTATTGCCATCCACAATGAGCTAGAATTTCACTGCATAGCTATCAACAAATTATTATTATTATCCCTTTATCAAATTAAGATTTAAAAGGCTGTATATATATATATATATATATATATATATATATATATATAAAACTGCAGAAAGCCAGGAATTTAAGAAGTCTTTTGAGAAAGATATCACACATTTTAAAGCCTCATTATCAGCTTTGAGACATGAACTGTCTTTACTGTATTTTCGTGAGTGTGACAGCAAAATCACAGAGAGGGCAAATGAAGGGCAAAATGAGAGGATGGCGAAAAGGAGGACAAGTTGGGACGGATTTCTCTTCAGAGTTGCTGACGGCATGTAGCTTCCATAAGCATATTATACAAGATTGCAACTATGGCAGAACAAGTTTACACATGTTGCTGTGGCCTTCTCCAGGATGTAATATAATGCCCAGCTAATATAAGACTGGATAACTGAGATTTCATTTCAGTAGCAATGGCATTAATTGCAGAGATCACGATCATTCCTTGTAACTGGAATTTTAAATATTTTGTTTTCTTCTACAAGAGATGCAACTAAATAAAGCTTCCCTCTGGTTTCAGGGCGTATTAGAAGCTTACACTGCATGTTGAATATATGCGGTCTATGACTGGTTAACACTCTTTAAACTTCACTTGATACTTCAGCATTGAATTAAATAGGATTAAGTTTGTACTGAGTCCACCACACTGGATTATGGGCTGGCAGAGTTGGAAGCTGCGAAATGATGCTCGACCTTTGACCACAGGATGTTTTTCATAGCTGGCTCATCCATCTTCATTTTCTCCTGATGGGTATTGTGCTGTACATCAAAAATTCAAACAGTTGTCGGTGTTTGGTTAGCTTGCTCTTTTCGAACTAAACACACCCAGTTGTCTGAAATGACGTCCATCAGTCAAACTTTGTTTCAACAAGGGCTCACGTTACCCCTTGTTTTTACTTGCACTGATTGCACTTTCAGGGATTACATTCTTTACCATTATAAAATGCAAAGTCAGGTTTTTGGATTATAGAAAATTAAGGAAATCACAGAAAACATGCATGTCTTGTGCATATTCCCTTGACTTATAACTCAAACCAAGAAATGTCCAGCTAGTTTTGTTTGCTTTTCCAAATAATTCAACAATTGGATATCTTTATAAGAACAAACTCTATGGATTGAAGCCATGGAAGAAGAGTGGTATTCAAAACACTGGTATTCAAAATGTAAGAAGTCTACAACAATATAGACTTTCATATAAAACCAATTGTAGTCATTTTAATAAACCAGTTCATATAACTTGTGCAATGAAAGTCCTTCATGAAAACATCAAAAGTGGTAAAGGTGATTATCTTAGTCTTTGACTTTCCAATCAGCTCAAGGGTATGGAATCTATTTCCAGCCTATTTCCAGCCAACACAATTGCATTCTACGAAACAAGGCCAGTCATGGAGCCACTTGTCCTTTTAAAATGTTAATAGTCTTCGTTTAGTCTAGTCATGGTTCATTGCTCATTCACATTTCTGTCCTTTTTTAGTAGAAGGTACAGCAAGTAAAAAGCCAAAAATGAACCATGTTGGATTTAATTGGGTATGTCTTCTG
The DNA here is from genome assembly GCF_963422515.1 of Blennius ocellaris. Taxonomy (NCBI): domain Eukaryota; kingdom Metazoa; phylum Chordata; class Actinopteri; order Blenniiformes; family Blenniidae; genus Blennius; species Blennius ocellaris. The sequence goes on along the minus strand of NC_137655.1, from coordinate 12,279,346 downwards.
CATTGTTGATGTGACTTTGGAGTCTGGTGACTCAGTAGCACACATTTGCAGTGAACTTCTGAGAAGTTCTTGTTTCCAAATTGCCAGTGACAAGCTTATTCATAAGACTCTTCTTTGCCCTCTTCCCAGCCATTCCCTCTATACATGCCGTAGGGCATGTGCTCAGTCTAGACGTTGGACCACACAAGGCGACACTGGTTGCCCCTTAGTCTTAGACACTGTCATGTGTGTGTATGTGTCTCTGAGTGTTGCTGAGACTGTATACTAAGCCACTTACACAAAATGAAAAAGATATTCATGTGGCACACATGTACACCACGTGCCTTTGACAGAAAGGGAGTAAGTGTAACCCCCCCATGGGTATGAAGAATCTGTGGCAGACATGTCACCCACCCTGGCTACTGGTTTAATTAAAGCCGTAATGATAGGCTTTCAACTGAGAAGCAACTTATCATCGCACATAATCGCTCTGTGCTAGTTAGTGCTGGCAGAATTGCAACCATCTGCTCTGCTAAGAGCAAATTCTGAACTTTTTTTTTTTTAAATAACAGTGGCAGTACATGTACAGTATTTGTATTAGGAGACCCTCTATTAAATTGAACAGCTAGGAATTCTCATTTGGCCAGGGTTTGCGGGTTAATGATGTATAAGTGATGGCCGGTGTAACGCTATTATGTATTTTTTTTCCATCTGAAGTTTTTACAACAATTTCAAATTAATAGGGCCAGGTGTCAGCATGTGTTCACAGTGTGTGTTCAGGGTGAAACTGTGTTTTTGCTCTTTGTTTTTTCTTGGGATAGCAAAGGTATTTTTCTTTCCGACATGCCTCCATCCAGCGCTCGGATTTTTGCATTCCCTTTCAAGTTGTGAATGCATGCACTTGAGGCCTGGAAGCTTTAAAACCACGTACAAGTCCTGTCATTAAAAAGAAAAAAAGAAAAACAACAGCCCATGGTTCTGCAAACATTTAGATCTTTGGATAAATAAGCTGTTGGTGGCCAATCCTCAAGGGTGTGAGTGGTTAGCACTGTTGCTTCACATCGCACATATCGATGGTTTGATTCTGGGCTTGGTAGCCTTTATGTGAGGAGTTTGCTTGTTTTTCCTGTTTATGTGTTAGTTTTATTTTGGGTGTTTTCTGACTTCTTGAGTTTCCTACAATTGTGGGTGTGTTTTTCTGATGACGGAATGACAACACTGTCTTTTGTTCAGTGTCAGCTGGGATTGACCATAGCATATCACAACCTGAATTCACTGCATGATCAGAGATGACAATGCTTCGGGCATTAGAATGCCAGGACAATGATATTGTAAAGTCAAAATGTTGTTTTCATGGTAGAAGCTGGATCTCATATCGTGCACAAACAAGGCTTCTACAACCACAGCCCTTCAAGGTCTTTTTCTTGAACCCCATAATGAACAGTGGATATCATTCTTGCATCATAGCAAGACAGTTATTGGTTCGAATCTGGTCGAACCCTTTCTGTCAACCTGTGAAATTAATTAATTAATTGCAGAAAGGTGTGAATGTGAGTGTGTGGTTGTCTGTTAGCTGGGATTGACTCCAGTGCTCGGCGACCCCAGATAGGATGATTCGGTATAGAAGACGGATGGATGAATCTCAACTGTCATTTTGTTTTGCTGGAGTTGCACCATTGTTGCATCATATTATGCTGCATTTCGATCGGTTTGTAATTATCATTATGTGGTCGCTGTGCAGTGGAGTGCATCTGTTTGTCGTGAAATTTCTGACACAAAGTTTTTGCCGGTTGTCAGTGGTCACACAAGTGTGACATGGACCGTCCGCAAACGCGTCTCACTATACTTCACATGAGAAATACGATTTTACACTATCACAACAGATATTCAAGTGGTACCTTAAAATGATTTGCCATCTTCTGTCTGGGGCGGCTGTAATTGAGTGTGAAGCTGCTTTAAGGTGGTTATAGCAGTACAGAAGAGGGATGGATAGAAGGCAGTTAATTTTGTTGAAATCAAAATAATTCAAAAGATATGCATTTTCTCCAAAGGCCTATAAGACTTTACAGGACACCACATATTTGAGCCATCCTTCCGTCCAACTATCCATTTCCTATCGAGACTGGAGCCCGGCCAGCAGCATATGAAAAGCACTCTCTGGACAGCAGTATTTCTAACATGTTTAACATCAAGTTAAATGACTCATCCACGCAGAAATTCAGATCTGCTAAAAATTTTGAGTGACCTATTTACCAAACATGTCAATACGCCAATCAAAAATGAGAATGACAACACATGGTGACACTTGTTAGGTATGACTCAGTCAGAACGTACCTTAATACGATTTAATTTGTCAGTACTGTACATTTTTGGAAGTAATAATGTTGCCTTCAGAACACAGCTGGGCACCAAACAAAGCGAAAAGTTCTGTTGGAAATGAAGGTCTCAGTTAGGTTCAAAACAAATATCTCGGGAGTGTCATTTGAGGTCAGAAAATGTGTTTTTGCCAACAAACAGTTTTTCAACCAATGAAAGTTGACACACTTGCTGCAGATGGTAATTAATGTGCAAAAATGAGGAATACCAGCCAAAATATCAGCAGTGTAAAGAAGTAAAGTTCCAACTTCTTCCACTTCAGTCCATGGTTTTTAATCCTTTGCAATCCAGTGCTTTTGTTTAGATTTTTCTGGAATTGTGGAAGTTTCAAATGTTGAGGCGTACTTGATTCTTTAAATCTTTTTGTGTGTGTTTGATGTTGTCATTGTCCACCTTGTTAATAGCACTATGTTAAGTTTAAATAGAGGAAAGATTTTGCAAAAGTTAACATACATGCAATTCATTACAGTGCTCAAGGGTGATCAGGTTCAAGTGGCTTCAGGTTCCATTCACCCAACTTTTTCTATCAGATCTACAATTGGACCTTGCATGCCATTTTAAAATCTTCATCCATCACTTCATATGCAATATGCTTCTATTTAAATAGATTCATAAAGAAGGCTTTAGTGTTTCAATGTTTTAATGTTTGGTTTATGTTCTTACTTGATTGTCCTCTATATTTGATTTGTGGGCATCAGCTAACTCTGTAAGCTATAACACACTGTTTTCACACTTTCATTACGGCGTCTCACTTTTTGTGCACAATGCAATGAGATTTATTTCCAAGGAATCAATCTGAGGTCAAATAAGGAGCACTTAGGGATTATTTACTAGCTCTGAGATGCAGTCATAGTCTCGCTGATGGAAAGACTGCACCCAAAGAGCTGATGTAATTCTCTTCCATGCAGGGTGCCTCAAATGCTTTGCTGATAGAAAAAGGCTTTGGCGCAGCAAAGTGATGAGAGCAGCTTGCTGCCACTGATGTAAATCCTGCCCCTGTTTAGTAAGGTTTCCTGATCAAAGGGAAGACGGAGAGTTTGAGGTCGAATGTAGAGACATGAAATGAAAGAAGTTAGAGTTGCAAAGCTGAGTCACCGTAGGTGTGCGTTTTGCGTACTGCTGTGTTAATAGAGTAAAGCAGGGGTGTCAAACTCAGATACTGGAGGGCTGCAGCCCTGCATGTTTCTAATTTCTCCCTTTTTTTTAACATATCTGAATGTCCCGATGGTTCATCACCACATTGATCACAAAGCCAGATAATGAGTCACTCCTTGCAATCAGCCATGTTGATGTCGGGAGACATGGAAAACATACAGGGCTGCGGCCTCCCAGGTTCTGAGTTTGACACTCCTGGAGTAAAGCCATGTGAGGGAGTTAATGTGTCAAGATTATTTTGTTTAAATTGCTCATGCCATTCTGAATTTGTATTTGAACAGGTCTCTTTCTGGGGGCTTGTAAAAATGCCAACACTAACACAGCAGCTCATGCTCAGACAAAACAGCATCATACCCATTCGTACTGTATTTTCATTTGTAGTCTTCGTCTGTCTCTCACTTTACAGATTTGTTGGGATTCTGATCTGTTCAGGTCCACCCTGTAGAAGGATGCCTCCTTCCACTTTTTTCATCTTCATGAATCTCCTCCAATGAGTTGAAATTTAAACAGAGGGTGTCCTAAAAAAAAGCTTTGACACCACTGTCTGCAGTGTTTGACAACATCTCCCTGTGGGGCTCTTTAATCATTCGTGCTTCATTAACTGGCTATCTGTTATCATTTTGCATCTCTGTTTTTGAAGGGGATGAGAAAGGTTGGAGCAGTCTGGCAATAATCAATTTTCCTGTAACACAACAGTCGCATTTTTATCAAGCTGAGCACAATAGCATTCAGTGAAGCACACTTTTGGATCTAAAAAGCGGGCCCTGTACTTTGATAGAAAGTTTGGTAGCCACAGATTTGCACCCTGTGTCTTAGCATAATACTGGAGAATAATTCATAATCCATAATGATGATATAACGGACCCTCTCACTTTTACAGGCTTGCTGTAGCTGTAGTAAAGTTGTAAAAGTGCAGTATGATGGAGCTATAAAAAAACAATTAAAACTCTCAGTCTGATGGAGCCTTACAGTGACAGATGTTTAGAAAATGCACTAATGCTGTGTTATGTCTGGGCACAATGGATGTGGTGAAAATTCTTTTCATGAAGTTGGAACATATGTTCCCTCAAAAATACTAAAGATGAAAGAAAAAAAAAAGGCAGCAACAGACACTGAAGAGGCTGGAATGCAATCCTCATTCAATACAGGTTCTGTTGGGCCAGGTACCTTTAAGATTTGTGCAACAAATTAGTAATACTTAAATACATCTCAAAAAACATTTGGTTTAAGGGTGACTCTGTAATATAGTTGTTATGATGACTCACTTGGCAAGGCATGGCTCTTGCACTTTGCCAAGGAATCTCAGTAGGTTTCTCAAAGTGCCTTCAGGGTGGCTTTGCAGCGTCGTGTTGAAGATGACTGACCGGCACCGGAGAAGTTAGGCCCAGAACAGCACCAGGAGTGGGTCCCCAGTTAACATGGAATGTGATTGTGTGTTCTATTTTTGGAACCCTGAGGGGAAAAAAAAAAGGTGCAACATTTCTATTAAACCTGATATTCTGTACACTTCTACCATCTCTGATTTACTTTCATTTCATGATGCCTTGAGTTCATCTGTGGCTCAGTCCCCATGTGCACGAGTTTCAACCATTTGAACCCTGGTTATTGACCCAAACAGGCTGGTTTGATTTCACCTCCTGAACATTTTAAAATCCTCAATAATCAGGTGAAAAGCAATGGAACCTTTAACTTCCTTCAGCTGTTTCCATTTAGTTTTTTTGTTTATGAGCCGATGTGATTCAAAGGCATGTTTATGCCTTCCCCGCTCTCTGCTTTAGTTTGGTCTGACCACTTACCCCCGTGAACTTTGGATTTAAATGAATGCTGCTCATGAGCCACGACACACATTACAAGCATTCATCTTCATGGCTGGCTCTTAACCAATGTATCATGACAGGCAATTGACTCTATGTGATCTCTGCAATTCCTCGTGCTGAACTGTGAAGATATGATCAGAGCCAGGCTGCAGATGTGAGGCTGGGAAATGGTGGCAGTTCACTGGAGTTGAATTGTGCCCCGGAGAGAGGGAAGTGCAGTTTTTTTTTTTGTTTTTATCAGATGGAAAGATCAGAGGAGACGGATAATTCAGTTATCACATCGGCAGTGATTATGAGGACAGGACAGAGGGTTGCAGATAAGGATCTGGTGGCTTCTTGGTGACTCTGTTCCAATATTGTCGAGCTAAAATGATTTAACATGGTGTGTTTTCTGCCTGTGTCTCTGTCTTTTGTAGCTATTTTCTCTTTGATTAAATCATTTCACCTCCTCAGTGAATGATGAGAATGATGATATATACTGGTTTTGCTTGAGGTTAGTAATTTTTTCACTGGCTTGTTTTTGAGTCGTTTCCTCTGGCCTCGTCTGATTTAGTTTCTGACATCTCACCTGCGCACGTGTGATTCGGATTGTCAGACAACATCTGGAAAATGAACTCCAAAGCAGCATCTTCCATGTTTTCTAAATGAAGCTCGTTTAGTTTTGTTTTTGCTTTCAGAAAGATAATAGATATCAAATAATGTCAATAAATAAATGTTACATTAGCACATTATTTCGCAAACTAGAAAACAAAAAATGCTCTTCATGCTATTTTACATTTGATCCAGAACGCATATTGTTTTCTTATCTTTTCGATATATTTGTATATCGGCGCATGCACACACGCACAGATGCATACAGTTGCAGCAAGGTGTAATTGGTTGTAGGTGCTAAATTACTGCGGAGAGCAAGTAACACTGTGTGTTTAGTTGTGTGTAGGTTTTGGTATGCACTGGACACAGATTAGTATGGTGTTGCATGTTGTGGCTGCTTCCAAAAAGGCTCTATGAATTTGAAACTTTAAAAAACAAGAGTTGTTTAGAGTATCAGTATTACTGTATGTAAATTCAATAATGCACACTTCCATTTGGATAGACTTTCTCAAGCATCTTTATGTCCGGGGGGGGGGGGGGGGTTGGTCTGTATTTTCACTTGAATGATTAGTTTCATGTGTGCATATCATTGTTGCGTTATTGCAAGACTGAAACCAAAGAACTCTTTTTGCAATGTGTTTGTTTTCCAGATTTGAGCTTACACATCACTATCCATATGTGGATTAAAACATTTTGTAGATCTGGATTTAATCAATGTGGAAAAGGGAAGTCTGGAAGGATATTTCAATTATTCATCGTTATTATAAGCACCAAAGCTGCTCTCGATATCATTACTCGATAAGTCTCTAAATGTGCTTTTCATTTTCATTAAAGCTAACTATCGTAAAAACACTGTGGCTTAATGTCCTTAAATGAAAACCCACACTATGAGCTCAGACTCCAGAGTTAAGTAGTGTTAGGACTTGGCACCACAGACAAGAGATTTATTCCCCTTTTTCAGTCTTTTTCTGGCATCCACACACAACGCACCAACAGACAAGCTGCTGGATATGGGAGATATAGCTGCTCAGTGGATACAGATGAGGAAAGCAGACAGAGCAGCGGGCAAACATATGGTTTGGGGCTGAATTTGCACTTCAGTTGGGGCACCAGGCACAGATGGCACATCTACTGTCAGGTAAAGGTTGACGGCTAAAGTGTGTTTCAGTATGACGGAGGCCAGCAGGTGTCATGGAGAGAAGCGTTTTTGCTCATGAATTAAGGATCAAAAGTCATTTTATGCTGACACATGTTTAGTAAAAAGCTTTTTTCATCCTGACATTTGTATCTCCGACTTTGCGTCAGAATGGTATTTGTAACACCTTTTCAACAAATCCCAAAAATAATGATCAGCCATAAGTCTGCTTGCATATTATTTGGGATTGCATTCAACATATTTTAATGACCACGATTACCTTGTACAGTTTTTAGTACCAGTGTTGGATGTAAACATTTGGCCAGTGATGCTATAACAGAATCAGCAGGATGGAACTTTGATCATCATTGTTGCAAGATTAGACATCTTCCTTATGCTCTCAAATGGCTGAGGCTTGGTTACACTCAGCAACAGTGTTTTTCGCCAGGCTAAAAGACTGTGCTCAATGTTAAGAATGACGGATAGGCATGGAGCCTCAGGGAATTGCTCAGTATAACTAAACTTTGAAGACGTAGGTACCAGCAAGTCTCAGATGTCACCTCACTTAGACAGTGGGGCAAAGAAGCCTTAAAAAAACAGTTGAGAGAACTGGTGATTTTTGTTAAGCATCCCAAAATTGAACTTCCCTCTGCTGAATGTATTGCTTAACACGCATGCCATTGTAAGGGACACATGGATCAGATGAAAAGCTTTTTTGAATGTATGGTTTCTATAGCCTTCATTGTTCATGCTTTCACAAGCGAGCCCTCATATGATGGTTTTTATTTTATTAATCCATTAAAAAAACAAAAAAAACAACTGAAATTCTGGGGGTGATTCTTAATAGTGGTTTTAAACTAGACAAACAAGTCAATTCTGTTTTAAAAACTGGTTTCTTCCAGTTAAGGCTGTTGGCTAAAGTAAAGTCCTATCTTTCACAACAACTTTGACGGTCATACATGCCTTTATTACATCAAGACTGGACTACTGCAACTCTGCCTACATTGGCGTTGACCAGACGTCTCTCCGTCGGCTCCAGCCCATACAAAATGCTGCTGCTCGACTTTTAACAGGGACTAAGACACAAGAGCACATCACCCCAGATTTAGCCTCATGAAACTGGCTTCCTGTGTCATTTAGAATTGTTTTTAAGATTTTATTATTTGTGTTTAAGGTATTAAATGGGTTGGAACCTTCTTATTTACCTGATGCAAAGGTAAAAGGTGTGGTAAGCCACTTGAAGAAGTAACGCAGTAACAGCAGGTCATCTCCTTTTTAAAATGCATCAAAAATGGAATCATAAAAAATTGTTGTTATATGCTGTAAATTGTATGATTGCAAACATTGTATTAATTTGTCAATAATATACAATCTGTTCATAAACTCTTTTTGTTTTATCCGGACTACATGTCTGATTTTCCATCATCATGGAGGCAAACGCACTGACTGGATGTCACTTTGGATGTCTGGCTAAATCCTCAGTGCATCTCATAGGCTTCTGCAAATGTGTGCATGCAATACTAAGTTTGCCGTGTTGATTGTTGTATCACATTCTGTTGCATTTTGATTGGTATCTGAGTGGCTGTAGATCGTAGCTGTGCAGTTTATAGTGGGCATCTCCCATCTACTCTTCAAAATGATTGAAATTGACACTGATGTCCGCTTAATTTGTTAATTTTCAATTTTTTCTAATTTATATGTGTGTGTATATGTGATTAATGGTTGTGATGATTGGCGTGCGTCATGTGTATAAAAATGGCATTTCCACCTTTATACTGTATCCACAATTTGGGTTACTGTGACAACAGGATGATATTTATTTGCCTTTACAGAATCCAAATCTCCAAGTATCCACAATCCAAGTTTTTCCATATATAACTAAGACCTTCATATTTTTTTAAATATCCAACACTTACTGTAAAATGATTATTGACATGAATGCCGCACATGACTTTGCCTGCAACTTTCTCAAGATTCAGAGGTAATGTCCCACTAGTGCATGTGGCTGGATGCTTGAAGTGTGCTTCACCTCTCGCTGCGTGACGGATGCAGTCAAAAGTTGCACCTGCAGCAAATATTGCACGTCCCTGCAAAAAAGATGAAAGACTAAAACACTTGAGATCAATGAAGAGCAATTTTCTAGAGATGAACAGCTTTTTCAAAAATGCCCAATGATCCCACAAAATATTGATTGACCATTATATAAAAAAAAGATGAACTTCAGAAATGTTGAGTGAAAAACTATCGTGGGATTGATCCCATTTTTAACATATTTTTCTCCTTTCAAATTAGCGTGTGTGCTTCTTAAATAATTCCAGTCATTAAAGATGACTTTTGTTCTGGTCCTTTCTGTTATTCTATAACTTGTGGATAGTTTACAAGTGAACTGGGGGGAGGGGGAGGGGGAGAGAGAGGGAGAGGGAGAGAGAGAGAGAGAGAGACTAATTGATAGTATATATATAAACAGGCTATTGCAGCCACACTTACTGGCAACCAAGGGTCACCAATTAGCCTATAATGCATGATTTCCAGAGGAAATGTTAGTACCCACAGAAACATCCACTAAACGCATGCCAACTGAAAAGAAGCGTCATTCAACATGTTCTAATCCAGAAATATCATTGCTGTAAGGCAACACTGCAAACCACTGTGGCATCAAACTGCCTAAATTGGCAAAGGTAAAAGGTCGCATGAAACACATCCTGCTGGACGGCTTGATAGCAGCCCTTTGCATGAACCCTATATTTGCTTCACAGTCCTCTCGTATGAAAGACCTTAAAGTGTTGTTTACTGTTCCAAAACCACTGAGGAGTGAAAACCATGGGTGTGAAATGAGGCCTGGTGGAGAAGTGTTGTTCTGCAGTAAATAATAATCCCAAATTTTGCCCGGATTTAATACTAACTTAATTTTAGACATGTCGGAGGTGCCACAAACAATTAGGCATGGAGGAACAAGTAGATTTTGGCAGTGCTAATTTAGCAGTACTCGTGTACAGACGAAAAACCTCATCCAGGCGGTTTTATGGTTTCCTCAAAATGCATTTTTGCTAATGCAAATCAGCTGCATATGAGTGTGATCTGAAAGATATAGAGGTTGGCCTTCAATACTGCCAACCTCTCCTTGGCCAGTCTGCTCTCTCTTTTTCCTCTGGTATGTTTTGGTGTTCCTGTGATTGCAACCAGTTCCCAGCAGCCAAAACATGAATTTGTCATTGCACTCGCTGCGCTCATAAAAGCTAATGGAAAGAAATAAACTGGGCCCAGTCAATGAGGTGATGGTGGCAGTTGGTGGGGCACAGGAGTGGCTGGGGAGTGACTGGAGTTGGAGGGGTTTCCTGGGGCTGTGGTTTAATTAGCTGGAGCTGAAGTGCCGCTCACCTGCGTGTCGACTGCGCATATTTGGGCCTCGCCGGCTCCCTAAGTAACTATTTGCACGCAAACTGGTGTTAGTTGATCCGCCCCAGTGTCAAGCGCTTCCATACTTTGAAAAATTGAAGAGGGGGAGGTTCTCTTGCTGCTCTCGCCTGGCAGTTTGATTCAGATTTTATTATCTGTGCTTGGTTCTATAATAAGCAGGAACTGTCCTGTCCGATTAGCCATGCTCGGCAGCGCTCCCCGCTGCCCCCTGACTTGCTCCACCTCCACCACCCTCATCCAACTCCTTATTTGGTGTGAGGAGGCGGACCAAGCACCCAACAACCCCCCCCCACCCCACCCCGACTTTTTTTCATCCTATCTAGTCTGGTGTGGGGGGGGGGGGGGGGGGGGAGGAGAGTTGCCCCTGAGATTTAACCCATGATTGGCCAAACCCACCACAGGCCTTTTTCTACCGGCATCTCTGGCCTTTGCTCAGACCTGGCCAGGGTTTTTCTCATGGTGGTAAGTTCTATGGTAATATAAACACAGAGTTTATAGCAAAGAAAATATAGAAAAAAAAACTGAGCTTCAGAATAATATTAACCAACATTTGTAAGAGTAAAGAATTTCTCTTTGCTGAGTTTTATTTTGATTGTACACTGTAATTGCAACGTCAACCAGAAACACTACTATTGCAGGTTCAGCCTTTATATGAATAGTCATTATAATAAATTAGATTCACTTTAAAAAAAAAATTCTGAAGACCCTTCAGAAAAGATGTGGAATTAAAAAGGAATGAAAGCTACTTTAAATTGTAGCACATGTTTAATTCTTCATCCTGACCAGCCCCTCAGATCAGTTTATTTTTGACTTTTTTTGAATTTTTCACCATCCTTGTATTTTCTGTTTTTAGTAATCTCAAATACATTTTGAATTACTGCTGAAATTGAGCTACATAACTTTCCGTCTTAAAGCAATGAAAAGAGCAGCGGCTTTACAGACCTCCTGCTGGTACACGCTAAAATAGTAACAGCTAATGTAAAATATTGATCTCACTATTGTTTCACATCCATCATCCTGCCTATGATAAAGTCCTGGGATATTTGAAGCAATAATGGGAAGATTTGTTGTTTTTCAGTTCTGCCAGATTGCTGATGTGCTTCCACAGTTAATACTCAGTCCAGTCAGCAGCTGAGCTGTTTGCTTCTGGGTTATGATCAAGTCCCTTGGGTCTCCACACTATACCAATAGTGTCTGTGTTTGTGTGCTGAGCGAGAGAGTCGGAAGTCACATCTGCTGTCCATCACATTTTAAGTCAATATCTTGTTTTATTCTATGTCAGGGATTTTTAATTGTACATGGTTAAAATCAAGTTTGCATGCAAATATGCATGTGCAGCTTGTATATTGCAAACAGTCATTTTAAACGGCCTGACTTTGTATTGATTATTACAAAGTGAAGATTTCTGGATTTTTAAAATGTATATAATTGTCAGCTAGTGCCTTGCTTGGACATTTAGAGACTTTTCCTGCTGCAACATGTTTCTTTCATTCTTAAGTTCTGTTCTGTTTTTATTTTTGCAATGTTTTAATTATGGAATAATAGCCCTGAAGTCTGAATGTGTTCATCAATGTTATCAAGTATGTTCTTCAATTATTTATTTCTAAAATTTTTTAATCTTAATTGGCTCCTTCCAGTGTGTGTGTATTGGTTTTTTTTTTCCTCCCCAGCACTCTGTTTTGTCCCCACAGTCCAAAAATCTGTATTTTAGGAGTATGGTTGCCTTTAAATTGCCAATTGGTGAAAATGTGAGTGTGAGTGACTGTCTGTCTCTCTTTGTTTCCTGTGATGGACTGTCGACCTGTCCAAAGTCTATCCTGCCTTCTCCTATCGTCAGCTGGGATCAGCACCAGTGCTCTGTGACTCTGAACGGGATGAAATAGTATAGAAGGTGGATGGATGGATGCAGAGATCTGATTTCTCAGGTGAAATAAGGGTTGAGGGTTTTCTGCCAGGTTTTATTTTTTGTAAAACTTGCTCCATATAAAACAACCTGACGAAATAACTGTAAGCTCCTTCCATCTGCAGTGTGAGGCTGCACTGCCCGAGGCAAGCAGGCAGGCTGCTGCTGATGTGAGGGATACACACCAGGATCCACATCTCTATATCTGTAGGCTGCACGTAAACTCCCGGACATTTTCTCACAGGGTTGAACTTAATGTAATAGTAGGCAAAAGAAATGTTATTCAAAAACTGAACAACATGAAAGAGTAAGGTATCTTCGGCACAGTTTATGTAATTTCTTCACGGATCCAGAACATTGACCCAGCACTCGTTTCCAGTAAATAGGACAAGCGTTGCATATGCTGTCTGCACATTTTGTCGTTTTCTGGGGGGGTGGGTTACGCAAGACCCCTTTCACTGCTAATGCCATCAAAGCTTTGGGAACAGTTCTAATTGGGCGTCTCTATTTTTGGTTGTCTTCCAGCCCTGTTTTGCTGCCTTTGAGAAAAGGCAGCGCAGCGAATGTAAAGCTGTGTGATAACAGGGCCATTCGCCACAGTACTGAGTTTGACCCTGCAACCAGCCTCCATGACGGATGTGAGATGATTCCTAGCCCTTTCGCTCAGCACGACACTTTCAGCACAACTCAAATACACTCTCCCAATCTCTCATTTTCCTGTGTTCACTGTCTTATTCCCTTCTCTCGCTCTCTCTCTCTCTCTCTCTCTCTCTCCCTCTCCCTCTCTCTCTTCCACCCCCTCCCTCCTCAGTCTCTTTTCCTTTCTCCATGTCAGTCTGTTACACTACCGATTGACTCCGTGCTGTATGCCGTCTATTTAAAGCTGCTGCCATAACCACCTACTGCTGCTTTAAGAAGTGGTGACTCACCTAAACAGATCAGCCGAGTTGTGTGTGTGTGTCAGCGTGCGTGTGTGCGTGCGTGCGTGCGTGTGTGTGTGTGTCGGTGTTATATCATCTCAGGTTTTAGTTCTACCCCCCACCCTCATACTTAAAAAAAAAAAAAAATTCCTTCTCAGTTTTGTGCCAGATATAGCTGCTTCCTAATGGTACCACTTGTCGGTATCTGCAAAATCCCCCAGATTAAGATAGTTGAACTGAGTATTTTGGTATTTTTGGTGCATCCAGGGAATGTTTTGTCTCTGGGAAAACAAGTGACAAAATTAGCATTTTCTCAGATTTTGCTCAGTCTACATGTGCATGAAGCTCGTGGTTCTGGAAATAGGATGTATTTTGGCCAAATGCACGTAAACGGGACAAAGCATATGGCGTGCGCTGTATCAAGAGCTTGCAGCCGAGCTGAGCTGCTTTCCCTGCCGTGGTTTTAAGTCTCCCCCTCACTTCTCTGCATTATTAACTAAAGCCTGAATAATTCACTGCCTTTCGAATCTAACAAATATTTTTGCAACTTGCACCTACAAATAGGTGAAGGGAGGACTACTGAACTACTGTCTTGTCCTATGGAAGAAAAAAATGGTCTATTCTTGCATATTTAAAATGTGAATACAGTGTCATCCAGCAGTGAAAAGCAGTGTTGTTCACAACGCTTCCTGCAGCAATATCAAATACTGACAATCTCGTGTTATCAGTATATAATGTGACTTTATTGTCTATCTTCACGTTTTTTTGTGTGGGATTTGAATGCAATAAATGTATATCTTGATGGCATACAACCTGTTTTAAAGTAATTAACAGCATATTTAGTGTCACATATTGCTTTGTAGAACATTAGTTGTATTGGCAATTTCCAGAGAATCCAGTGAGGTTGATCCGTTGCTGTGATGTCTCATCGCAAAGTGTGTCACTACAGTTTGTTACCAAGCAAGCACCGACTCCAGATGTAGCCTGAGCAATGATAGGCGACATCTAAACCCCAGCGATGACGCCACAATGTCATGGCGGGCAAGGACCGACTTGTGTGCTGACTTGTTAGTCATGCTTTGATGCACAGTTTAAAGAGGACTCCAGGAAGCTTGTCCAGGACGCATGCGCACGCCACAGACACACACACACACACACACACACACACACACACACACACACACACACACACACACACACGCACGCACGCATGCGCATGCGCATGGAAAAGCACACTTTATTTGCACAAAAACACACACGGCCCCAGAGTGCATGAAAGCAAAGCAGCAGCATCATTTGGTAGTCTGACATGAGACGCTGGTTCTGTGTTGCTGTAAAGTGTTTTGAGAACTGGGTCCTTGTACTCTTACTTACATAAACATGCTCAAATTACAATGTCAATTTTTTTTTAAAATCTATCTATATATAAAAATGACTGAAGGCATTCCTGGAGTATATAAAAAAAATTACAGGCTTTAAATTAAAGTTGGATAGCATATGTTTAATCATACCATATTACACTATTTTATTTATGAGATGGCTTTTCAAATGTGTGTCACACTGCAAGTTAAAGCATGAAAGTTTGACACAGTTACAGTTTTCCTCTTAAAAAGTTTATGGAGATTGTTCAGTGCAATTTCAGTGTCACATGAAAGAAAGTACAAGGACTTGCTCATCTAAGCTACGATGTAAGAGTCAGGCCTTGAGACTCCACAGGACTTCAGTCAGAATACATTCTGAATGGATGACAATGTGTTCATGTACTAGTGCTTCACAGAATATCAAATTGTCTTAAGACCTTCCTTAAAGCCTGGAATCAACTTTTCTTTTTGACAAACTGCTTCTAAAATTGTATTTTGAAGTTGCTGAGTGAATTGAGGCCAGAATTAAATTCACAAATAATCTCACTTTATATAATCCAAAAACCTTTTTTTTTTCTTATTTAGTTGTAGATTAAATTCATACCACAGCAAACACTGTTTTAAGAAACATGTCAAAGTATTGTTTGCAAATAAAATTGGTATATCAGGGGTGGAATGACAAGTTATCATGAACAAACTTGAAACACTATAAATGCATATAAAATAATTTAAAAATGACCAACAAATTTGAATTATATTGCTATATTTTAATTCTTACATTTTTTTTGTCAATTCCTTTTGGCTATCTTTCATTGACATTTGTTATAATATGACATTGTTTAACATTGAAATATGAGAAAAAACAAACTTTCTATGAAAGATTTATTTGGAAAATTAATTGATATCCACATCTGTACAGTTTCTTCAGAAACTACAATTATTTTTAAAAGTGAATTAAGTGACTCTCAAACCACTCTTGATACTAAAGAATCAAACACACGTTTTCCATTTTACCTCCATAAATAGCTATGGTGCTTTTAAAAAATATATATTTATTGGAAATTATTTTCTGCAAATTAAAACTTTTGTATGTTATAATTATTACATAATTACAATACTGCACTTTAAATCACTCCGACTTAAACAATGTATAAAAGATAATTACTGCAGACATTTAAATAGTCTTCCAACAGCGTTCCTCCATAAACCGACTTGATGTAGAATTCCTTTTAACCGTCGGGCTTTTTTTTCCGCAGGCCTTCATGTGTGAACCAAATTGGCCCTCAGCCAAAATGTTCCGAGACATGGTCCATTTATCAGGAAGGTGCTGGCTCATTATTGAGAAAGACGCAGTGAAGGAGCTCCAGCGAGCACTCAGCAGCTGTCGCCTGCTCCATCTTCACATGCAATAAAGTTTGTTGCCTCATGTGGGGGATCTCTACCTCTTTTTAAAGCAGACCTTTTTTTTTTTTTTTTTTTTGGTCCATAATTTATACATTTACCTTACTTGCTTCTGCGTGCGTTGGCCTCCTGCATTTTTTAAAGGCCGGGTATTGAGGGATTTTCTGTCATGCTCTCTTGCTTTGTTCTGATCACGCAAGCTGCTGCCATCCCACATACGGGAACACTGGCAAACGGCGAGTCCTACCTCGTGCCACCAAACTGAAAAACAGAGACACACGTGCACATGCATACAGAAGCGAGCGGTGTCATGCTAACAAATACCCAACACACGCAGAGGAAGGAATGCCCACTCCCCTTCCGCTGCTAATACTCGGAGACTCGGAGACTCTGAGTGTCTTGTGCCTTTGCGTGAGCCTTTTTTTTTCTCTTCTTTTTCACACAAACACACACGGAAGCAAGCCATCCATGTGTGCCTCACAAAGTGAAGGGGTGTTGAATCTTCCTCTTACACCCATGCATGCGGAAGGAGTCTACCTCCTCTGCTCCCTGTGGAGGACACATGGCAGACAAAAATAGAAAAAAGAGGGAGAGACAGTGACGAACAGATTAGGATAGTTCCTGGATAAAGTTCTTCTGAATCCCCCCCCCCTTTTTTTTTCTTCACACACCATTTTCCTCTAAAGTAGAAAAGAAAAGTCAATAAAGTTGGTGCTCTCGTTAAAATTAAGACTTTGCATTGGCATTTAGAATTTTTCTTTATAGTAACAATAGCAAATGACAATATAAGAATCAGAATTACTTCCAGGACATTGGTGATAATGGAAAAAAAAATACTTTTGTATTTTTCGTTAGAACAACAATCATTATGTATTTATCATAAATATGTGCATATTGATCTTTGGTAGTGTTTAGCTATGAACTAGATTTAAACACAAAAAGTTTATTCATGGTTATTTGATCCAAATTATACAAGTTTTTTTTTTTTTTATGACTGCAACAGGTTACACACACACACACACCATAAACTTTGCATTTTATGTTACCATTTATTGCATTACGACACACCCTTTTTCAATTAAATTTACTCAAAAAATATTTTTAACAATAAAAATTATTTTATCACCTACTTTCTTTAGTCCAATAGTAACACGTGTACTTCAATACTTGCAGTTGAAATGGTTACACTTCCTGTTATGTAACAATCAGTTTTATGAATAACATGACTAATGCAAAAAGCCACCAGCTAGTAGTTGATTTCCAATATTGTGCCATTGTCCAAAGTCAATATGTGCTTTAAATGCCACAACCCGCATTCCAACAACAACAAAACTAGATGAAATATAATAATTAGAATTCAGTAAAAAAAAAGACAAAATATGAAAAGATAGAGGGGAAAACTGACTAAGTGATTATTTACTTAAAATAAAGAACTATATTAATATAATAATCAGGATCTCAATTGCTTAAATTTAATGTTTCATCTGAATTAAATTTGTTATTTGTTGTGAATCAATATTTCTCATGATGTGCACTTGCCGCAAAATTCTCCTCAAACTTATGTTGTAAATTATATTTATAAGCATCGTTTTTCCAACTGAGTTTTTAATAAAACTTAAAAATAGCCTGCTATTCTCTCACATTTCATACCAATGTGAAAATACTCATCACGCTCAATACACCACATACACCAACTCTTTTTATAGCTTAATTTTATTCATTCATTTGTTATAGATAATGGTGGTTATATGATGCACATTATTATTCAGTATATCAAACTAATGTTTGGCTTAGTGTGACCTTTAAAAAAAAAAGAAAAAGAAAAGATCATGGTTGAATGTGTGACTTTTTAAAGCAACCCATTGAAAAACAAACTTGCTACTGATTAAAAAAAAAAAAAAGTCCCTGGCGGACAGATTCCCATTTCTCAATTCCCAGCTCCTCTCCTCTCCTCTCCTCTCCTCTCCTCTCCACTCCCTCCTCCATGTGCTGTCATCTAGATTCCCTCCCTTACATGTAAATTTAGGTCAGGCCACAGTCTCCTCTCCGGGCTTCACAGGAAATGTGGAAATGGATCGTTTCACACCAGTTAATCTTATTGGGAGAAAGGGAGGGAGATGAGAAAACAACAAGGTCTAATGTGGGGAACAAGGACAAGAAGTTCAGTAAATGAACTCAGGAGAGGGTGCATGTTTAAAAAAAAAGTTAAAGAAAAAAAGAAGTAGATCCGAGAAGAGGAGTCACAGAGGCAGTTGAGTGACGGAGGAAGATGTAAAGTACATAAGAAGAGATAAGAGCGAGGCGAGATGTGGACAGAAGGATGGGCCGAAGACAACTGAAGGAGGGAGGAGGAGTGGAGATGAAAAGAAAACAAAGCAAAGTGGAGAGGAAAAGGAAGAGGAGACAGTCGGGGCAAAGAAAGGAGGAGGCTTCCGTAAAGAGAAGAAGACAGGAGTATGCCACTCACGTCTCATCTCAGTGCTGTTTGCCAGCGTCACAGCTCCCAGCGCTGGCAGCTCGCAGGCTAACAGACAGGCCATATGGCTTCATTATGAGACTCGCGCACACACGAATCCACCAGCACACCTCGCACACACATCACACACGAAGACAGACCAGCCTCAACAAACTCAAAAGCAAACGCACTTTCAAACACTCTCGCACCGACCCAAACGCGGCACACACGCAGGTGCAAACACTTGCGGGGAAGAGAGGAGGTGTGTGACGAATTGAATGAAGGCAGCGATGGAGGAGGATGTAATGGCACGTTGAGTTTCTCTACCTCCGGGGGCTCCGAGGGAGAGCGGAGTTGGCCCAATTACTGAGGCTTATATGGACACACTCACGCATACGCATGGTACACACGCACAGCTATTCTCAATCTTGGGAAACTTTCGAAGTCATAATTGTTATCTGAGACAGAGGGAGCAAATATTTGGAATAAAGCAGTGCAAATCACAGTCTTTATGCAGATGTCGCAGTTCCTACAGTCTACACACACACACACACACACACACACACACACACACACACACACACACACACACACACACACACACACACACACACACACACACACACACACACACACACACACACACACACACACACACACACACACACACACACACACACACACACACACACACACACACACACACACTTCAAGTAGGCACCAGGGAAGAAGAGCATTACAGCTGTGGAGGTGTTTCAGAAGAAGAGACAGCCTGGATAGGTTTCTGTTACTGCTGTGTAAACCACTTGACACACATTACAGTCATTAGTGTCATGATTCAGGGACGAGGTGTCCTCCGTCATGGGTCCCTATGGTCCTGGCACTTATTTGGGCCCCTCTCTGGGGGTCCCTGTGTGTGTTGTGGAACTGCTCTCTGAGGAACGTCTGTGTTTGAGCTGAGATAACTGTATTTTATGACAAGGATGTAGTAATATGACGCGCTTCTGTGCTCACCGGTAGTCATACCAAGGTTTACAAATTGAAAAAATGTCAAATGATGTATAATAAAAAGCAAAATTAACAGATAATGTCTGATATTGCCAAGGTGAAAGATGCTTTTTATTGGAATTCTTGATGCTTTGGAGCGTGTCAAACCTTACTAACACTGCATTTTCTATTTGAAATGTTATTTAAAGGCCATATAAAGCAAATCCACACATAATTTAACCAAATAAAATGGGAGTAAATTCAAATAAATGTCTCTTCTCGACATAACTGTCTCGAGCAAAGTAGATCTTTATCTAAATGGGATTTCTTGGTAAAATAAAGATAAAATATACATTCATAAAATTAAGATGTTCGTCATTCTGAAAATAAATGACACAGCTTTATGAATTAAATGAAAACCCACAGATCTTTATTTCCATACAGAAAGTGTTGGATCCCATAATACATTTCTGTATTACTTTTCTGATTATTGGTTTGTATGTATTTAACGTGGTTTGTGGCTTTGCAATTAATGATAAGCTTGCTTAGTTAACATTTTCACAACTATAGTGGAAATGTTAGTGCCTTCAAAAAATGTAAACCCCCCCCCCCCCCCAACATCACATCCACCATAAAGACCCCCCCCCCATTTCACTATTATCTCTTTAACTTCTTTAAACCTTCATTATTAGTTCATTATATTAGTTAATGTGTATCAGTTATGTCAGCTTTTTTTTTTGGGGGGGGGGGGGTGTGTGTTCTTTCAAAGAGTAATTGTCTTCACCACTGTCCTTGGTTTGGAAGACCATTGTTTAATTCTACTCAAGTATACCATTCGCCTGGTTGGGGCCTGAATGGGCTTATTTTCAGTCTGATCAGAGGTTGGTAACACTGCAGGTTAACTGCTCTCTGTTTAATCAAGCAACCCAATTTAAGAAAAAAAAGAAGAAAGGAATATATGTAACTTTGAATGTGGAACTTGTCTTGAAGCCCAATATTTATACACCCCTGACTTTCCCAGCCTGTGTGGGAAATTGTTGAAATAAATGCATCATCTCCTCATTCGGTTGCTGTTATATTTTTTTCCCAGCACACACACACCTCTGCGCACACACACACTGCCGAGGATCTGTAGTTCACAGTGTTTTTAATAACTGTTTGATTACCGCAAGATGATTTACTACTGTTGTCTGCTATTGCTCTCTTGCAATCAGCATATTATTTGGGAATTAGCATGAAAACCAAGGTATTTAATAGATTTAACAGAGTCCTGCAGAGCAGCGAGCAGACATTTTTATCAGATGATGTGGTAAGTATGGATTTTTCTGTGGTTTCCTATTACAGTATACCCCGGCTTATTGAATTCAACTGAGCATGTAATCCTGGAATTGCTGACTCTTCTTCATTTCAGATAACTTTGTAATTCACTTGACAATATTAGCCACCTAGACATATGTTATTCTAATATAATGACTTATTTGAGGAGCTTGAAAACAAATCAGTGGGACACTTTGATGGCACTGCATTAAGTTTACTTAGTGATCCAGCTTATGTACTGGACAGTGATGCAATGAGGTTGTATCGAGTTCTCAGTCATAAATTACCGAGCGAACACAGAAAAATTCATTCATCAAAGGTGGAACAGTTTCAAGCTGGCTCATATTTTCTCATAAAAAAATAAATTTGACTATACTCTATTTTCCTTTTGGGGGAGAAAAAAAAAGTCCAGAAAAGTCGTTTTTCAGGTTGAAAGAAACGGCACTACTCAATTTGTTTCCTTGATCGTGACTACAAAAGAGTGGGCATTACAACTGTTTTCACTCAAAAAAGAAAGTACAAACTGAACATTCAATTTAATTGCTTTCTCTGACAATGCCCCGTGCTTTAGTTACCCCCTGGTTCTATTGTTCAGGTTAATTCATCTGATCCAAGTTATAGGAACAGATGAACTGAAGCTGATGAAAAGAGAATGGAGCCCTGCAGTCTCAATCACCACGGGACGAGTGCTCTCATGGTTCGGTGTGGGGAGGAGGTGCCTGTTGCCAGGATACTGGCCAGATCCAGTCTGGAGGTCCCACTGTTTTATTGGACAACACGCTTGACCCTCCGGCGACCTCAAATTGGCCCCTGACCCGAGTAGTCACACCTAATCAATGCAGCCATGCACACGCTGACTCAGGGAAAGGTTGGTGCTGCCTACCTGCTGGTAGAGCCGCACAACACAGAGCGGCACTGTGGATCAGTATCATGCAATGTGACATCTGCAACCATTTAGAATCGCATTTAGTATAATCACACTTTGATATGTAGTCGTGAACATGACATGTGGCATCTCAAAAATTTTAAGTGTTTCCCTACTTGGTTGGAGGATTGTGGAAAATAAATGAGGGGAAGATGTATCTTACGGGCCCAGTGAGTAAACTTCGGCATATGCCGTACTGAAGGCCCGAATACTTATTGCCCCGCTTGTTTTATGCGTTTTCATTGGTTTGATTTCTGTGAGATGAATTAACTTTTCAAACGTGTTGCCGATACAATAATAAAATAACAAGAAAATAAGCCCCCAAAAATGAAGAGAAATTGTCCTGATATTTTTCTTCTGCGTAATTCTCTGCCGTCTTTGTGGTTATAATGCATGCCATGAGACAATAATCTCCACTGTTTGAGTTTGGCAAAATACATTTGTTGTATGCTATTCCTTTTCCTCTATGCCGTATATCCCTGTTTGACAACAGCTGTAAAGAAAAACACAATACGATCCACAATGAATTATCCAGTAAAGGCAGAGAGGAAAGTGGCTCAGTGGCGGGTGACTGACATTTCCTTGTTTTTTGTCGTTTTTGGGTGATTGGTTACTCATAGACACATCTAGCCCAATAGATACAGTATTCTCTATCATGAATAAGTCATAGTAACTGGAAATCATTTGGATTAAAAAGAAAAAAAGAAAAGAAAAAGCCAGTAAGTTGTTAAAGTAAATCGTTCAAAGTTGCAGTTGTTCACACTTTGAAAGACCAAATACAGTTGAAGTTGGGTGTGGTGGACCGGATATGAAACCCTGCTGCTCGAGCTGGCCCTGTCACTGGTCCGTCAACAACTACAAACGGTGTGCTAATCCTGCAGATTTCTTCATTCTGCTGCCTGACGTGAAGCGAAATATGACGACACGCCCAGTGATCTCTCAGATTGCTTCAGAGTGACCAGCTGTCCCCCCCCCCCCCCCCCCCCCCCCCCACACACACACACACACACACACACATTGCATGTATGTTAATAGATGGATTTAAATGAAAGTAATCAGTGACTTGGCTTCATTGATCATCACAATTGCAAGAAAGCTTAAAATTAAGAAAAAAGGAAATCAAATTGGGAAAAAAAAACAAAAAAAAAAAACATAGCCTGGAGCAAATGATCAGAAAATTGACTTTTTAAATCTCATGATTTGACATGATATATTTTCTGTTATATGAGACATTTGCTATTTAAATGAAGTACTTTCACTAACAACACATATCTACTTCCTCTTCTTCTAAAAGTGTGTCTTTATTCCAAGGAATAGCCTTGTAACTGTTGAGAAATGTTAAATATTGCAAGCTCTCGCATGCAAAATCTTAGAGAATTTGTATCAGTTATTGCAAAAGGAGGATTGCTGCCTTCTGAAACTATCTTTTATAGTACAGTCCAATCGTTGATAATCTTTTTAATCTTTGATAATTGTTGTCAATATTCTACTTACTCATTATTACAGTTTAATCGGTTGTTTTGCTCTCCAGTCATTCATCAGTTGGATGAATTATGCTTGGTTTATTGTTGTGACGTGTTTTTGGCTCAATGACTTTCACTTACGTCTTCAAATGAAATGCTTTTTTATTTTATGATTAATTTTGGAGTCTTATGTGTCTTGGCTCCATATTTTTTCACTCAAAAAACAAAGATATCTAGTGGTTAGTGGTTCTTTAGTAAGTGTGTTGTCTTTTAGTTAATATGGATTCATTTAATTGCTTTTTAATCAAATATTTGTGCATGTCGCTGCAGCAAAGAAGGGTTTACAGTGATAATCCATTTGTTGCACCAACAAACAAATCACATTCTGGCACAGAACTGCCTTTTCTATTGTAGCTTCACTCTTATTATGGGAGCTTCCCCGGAGCATATTTAACTGGACAAATATGTTTCAGATTATTCGAGTTTAATAAGTGTTGACACAACAAGCGCCCACAATGTCAAATGCTTCTCGAAAACTCTTCCAAAAAATTTACCTTTTGAACATTATATATTGGTATTACTTATTTTGAATTTAATACATCTAAGTTTCAAATACTAATGAGCATTGTTTTTATTAGGCATTTTTGTCCATTGTGATGTTTGTATATAAATTGGCTTTTTGCCACAAGTGGATACCGTGCTGAGCATTTTTTTTTTCAATTACAAGTAAAAGTACAGACTGCTTTTCTCTTAACACTTTAGTATTAGTTACTTTTTAAAAATATGAATTTGTGTTGTCATTTTACACATTCAATCCATTTACTATATACAAAGCACATTTCTCAGACCAGCAATACGTACTACAAAAGTAAATAAAAAGCAGGGGGTCGTCAAAAGATTCGATTTTTCCTTAAAATCAAGGCCACACTGGGTAAAAAAGTAGATTACATGATGAAATTATAGTTGAGTATAAGAGAAATTACATACTTGACAAAAAACAATCCCAAAAGTAACCCACTTAAATACAGTAATTTAAACATTTGTAATTTATCTTTACAGTGGCTACGAAAACTATACTTATTTTCCCAGTTGTGTACACATTTAAGTACAGAGGAAGGGGTGAAGACTATAAAGGACAAGTGATTTGTTTTTGGTGTTTAGAACTAACTGAGAATGATCACATCAACTAGCTTTAAAAAAAAAAAAAAAAGTAATTTAAGAGTGGAATGCATGCTATTTTATTACTAGATACCCAATTATAATGCATGTATGTACTTTGCTGTAATTCCCCAAAAATCATTAAGTTTATTAACATTGTTTTCTTTACACTGAAAAAATGTTATTGAAATGTGTGAAAAATGTGAAATATTAGCATTGGGGAAAATTCATCCATTTACCGTAAGTCGATGTGAAACCCGATTTAGCAAACCCCCCATTTGGGCAGAACAGTTATTGCGGCAGGATTTTTCTACCAGATATAATTTATCAGAATAAATCAGCCTCTCTATTGGAATGATTAGAAGGTTTGCTTTGGCCCGTGCAGCGACAGAACCCACCCACCTCGCCAGCTGGCCAATCTTTTCACCTGACCACAGCACCTCTCCTCTCATAAATCTGCTGGACTGCTCTGCCCCTGTCTGCTCGCTCGTTTTACTATACGAGTGTCTCGTTGGGTAATTCTGTGTCTGTGTGTATTTGCATGGATGCATGCAACTGCGTGCGTGTGCGTGTGTGTGTGTGTGTGTGTGTGTGTACGTACACATAATAGCCTGGTCCACTTCCGTGTTGAAACATTTCCTCCTCAAGATGGATAGAAGGTTTCCTGATCCGGGGCGTGCCATGCACATCCATCACAGCAATGGTCTGGTTTTTCAGTGATTTAGGACTTTCAGACACAGCCTTGCTGCCCACTGCACTCTGACCACAGCCATTTCATCATGCACCCACCTCCAAGTCTTAATATCACGACGCCGACAGCCACAAGCTCGGGTCATTTCTTGCCGTGTGTTGTTGTAATGGTTTAATTTTCTTAAATCCTGAGCTATGTAACGGTTTTTAGGTCACTCTGAAGTGATGTGCAGTTTGATACCAATCGGAGGAGGAATAGTAATAAAGTATCAATTGAACTAACATAAAAATCTGTGATCATTCGCTGACAACATTTCCTGCCTTCTTTGGAAAGTCTGAAATTGAAGAAGCCCAAATAAACAAACATCGGCGTCAATAAATTGTGAATATCAGTAGAAAAATCAAAGCTTAAAACTTCCGACGGCATTTAAAAATGATTATGAAACATTTACGCAGTTCTTGGCTTTTTACTGAAGTTCAAGTGAATGCAGTCACACATGCTCTCTTTAAGTTTTTTTTTTTTTTTAAGTTGAGTGTGTTTCAAGTAATATCAGTGTATGGAGAGTACAGTTGAATCATCCTCGGCTCGGGGCTTGGATTTTTTTGGAGTGCCGGCTGTCCATTTGCACAAAGCGGATTTTGCATCCGCCGGCTTAGAAGTGAGCATTGCTTTGAAGTGCTCTAATCCTTCCTCTACCTTCAGACAACCTTTCCTGATCCACAGCGGAGCCTCAGTGCCAGCTATCCTACACCGGCAGGATCCTTCACAACACTTAGCTTCACATCCACATGCACACATAGCATTTATGTTACATAAACGTATGTACACCCACAGTGTACATCTACTAAGCATCTACTTATCATACCATACAGTCAAAACAAGAGCTTATCTCTTTGTCATCTGACACTTTGAGTTATAAGTATTTATACATTTGCTTTTGAACTACAGTAAAACCACTGAATCATCTGTGTTGTTTCTTCAGCGATTATTTGCATGTACGTTAATACTGCTCAATCACAAAATGCAAAAAATGTCCACGATGTAAGATTGCATGCCTTGAGGGAATAATGTCTGAAACAATAATGGCTAACCTCAATGAGTCATGAACACCTCCTCCAGTAAATTTCTGCCGATACAATCCTCTAAAGGAGATGATATTCTATTAGTACAAATTTACATACGTAAGCCAGCACATACTGTACATTGTTTTCCTGATAAACATACACAACCACACGCACCGGAGCAGCCTGAAGTCTTACATCAGATCCAGCTGAAGGCCTCGCATTCAGTCCCAGTGAAAGTCCTGGGCTCCACTGAAGAGGCAGAGCTATCAGAGTGGGTGGCATAACCAAGCTGACAGCCTGCTGCAGAGTGCTGCTCTTTATTTGCCAGACAGAGATCAGCAATTTTCAATTTCCTCCTTGCCGCACGCTTAGGCCCACACACTACCAGGACACTCTTCAACAACAAAGGCCAACTTCTTTGACGGAGGAAGATGACGAACTATCGGAACAAGTCGAGGATTATCCAATCGAAACTGTTTTTGTTGGTGGGTGGTCTGCTTCTTTTCATACTGCTCTCTCTTTGGTGCAGAGTTTTAGCCAATCCTCTGCCAGATGGGGTCACTAAAGTTTCACCAAGAGCACCCCTATTGGTCAGGGTTGTCCATGTCGGGGCAATGCAGAGAGGAGAGAGAACAATGAATGACATCAATAATCTGTGTCTGTCTCAATCCAGCTGTTCAGTAATTTTGTAGACTCGTAAATAATAGTGTATGTGTGTGTGTGCGCGTGCGTGCGTGCGTGTGTGTGTGCGGCCTCCTCAGTGCGAGAACCACACAGCCTATATTGGCTGCCTCTCTCTCGGTTCTCTGTACGCCAGGTCTCCTTCTGAAAGGAATCTCAGGCTTTCAAGGCTTTTTTGTGAACTGCTCATCAAAGCTGCTGCAAATGCTTTGCCGCTGGTTTTGAAGTCAATATCCCACTTTTAGTCTGGATGAGATCGTTTGGTTAGGGTTCTGTGCTTCTTTTTCCACTTATTCTTTGGACGATACCCGATACTTCAATACAAATTAGGCCCTTATTTTTGAGAAGAATATTTTTTTTAGAATGACAAGAATTACTGATGTACATAACTGCCTGGTTCTTACGTATTTCATTTTTCCTTTCCCCGTATATGTTAATCTTTCCTTTGAGCCATACTGAAACCTTTGGGAGGAAACTGTGACTTTCACAAAACCCTTGAAGGGTGGCCAAAACATTCATAGTAAGCCGTGGAGGACGTTGACTCATAAACTTTTAAAAACTGCCAAAGGAGAAGCAATACTCATTATAAAAACCCTCAAAGCCTTCAGACAAATACAAGATGAGACACTGGCAGAATAAAAGTTTGCCAATCAAATTGAAATGTAAATGTCGACTTTTGCTAGACAAGGGACATCACTTTTTTAGGTAGTGAAACATCTCAAGCAAGTTATCATTTGATTATTTAGCATTTTCTATATATCATGGGCTGCTGCACTTGAAGGACAAAATTAATGAATATGAACAAACGACACTTCATGCTCCTGTTGACCCATTTTCACTGCTTTGATTCGGGGGTTGCTTTGTATTGCAATAGCTCCACGTTCAAATGCAATTGCAAAGATGCAAGTGGAAAGCAGGGAGCTCTGAGTGTGATTAAAATGAAGAAATGAAACGATTACATAAACCTGAGTCCAATTGGTGCAAAAAAAAAAAGATGACGTGAAGCCAAATTTCTTTGATACAATTTAGTGTAACTATTTATACTACTGTATATTAAAGGCCTTAACAGCATGTGCTGAGAAAACCATAAGCGACTTAGATTCATACATCAATGTTAGTCTTCTCATAATGTTGTCTGCTGATCATCTGTTTTTCACTGATTTTAAATCCATATGATATATTGTTGCTGTTGCGTAACCCAGCATATATCAAGTTTAAGTGTTGGTTCCTTCAGACAAAATCAGTAAACATGCCTACATCCAACATGACCACAGTCACTCTGGAGCGGATGGCCATTTAGTTGGGTCTCTATAGGTATGGATTACTTTACAGAAATGATCAAACAAATGTTCACACAAATCTACAAAACATTAAGTTGCATTCATATGAATGGAATTGACTGAATACATCTTTCACCCATTATAAATAAGTTAAATTTAAAATTAAGTTATAAATTTCATAAATAAGTTGATTTAAACAATTATAACACAGACACTTTTTTTGCAATCCACATGATACCGCCTCAACAATTTAAAAAAGAATAAGGAAATGGACCAAAAAAAAGTACATTTTAAACATGAATTCAGTCCCAGGCTTTTCTGCTGGACCTCAATCTCTACATTTGTCTCCAGCCAGTATGGCTGAGTTGTTTCTGCTTTGCTGGGCCCTCTGCAGATTTGGCCAGACAGTCTGTGGTAAACTGGGAAGTCACTTTTTTTTCCTGTTTTTTTTTTTTTTTTTTTTGTAAGGGGGGTGAAAAGAAATAATACTGGCAGGCCGTTGGGTAACGATGGAACTGGCTTATCCCTACAAACACACAGGAGGTAAGATGACACTTCTCCTCCCGCTGAAACGATGAAGACCGCTTTGTCATTCCCCTAATTGGATATGATTACATTATAACTGGGAGGGAATGATTCCACTCGCTGGCAGGGGTGAATCTGGGTGCTTGTTCTGCCACAAATTACCTCTTATTGAATTAATTTTCTTTGAATAAGAATTGGCAGAGACTTTCTCCATCATCAAATAGCATCCTGGCATTGTTTTGGCATAAGTGTGGCAGTGGGTGGGAATCATTTGCTGCACACAAACATACAACAAAGAACGTCGCTGTGGCTTACCTTAAAAGAAGCACCTGCTCATTAATTCGAAGCCTCAGCTAAATTTTGGCACTGGAACAATATTTTCTATTAGTTTCTGATAAAGAATAAAGCATGCTATTTATGTTTTCCAAGGGTTTACCTCTTTATGACCCACATATTTTAATACAACGGATGCAGATGATAGTGCACTGTCGTATTTGAAAAACAATGAAAACTTTATGAAAAAAATAGCACTTGCCTGCAAATCTGAATTCATCAGGCAAGTACAGGACAACGTGACAAAGTGAAAATCATGCTGGAAACTGGTGAACATATACCGTGAGTAGTTTAAACTGTGTTTAACCTTCAGTTTTTTTTATTTGAAAAGTAATGGTTGCAAACCACTGGCTCTGTACCCGGCCCACATGTCTGTATGACTGGATTATGCCTCTTCTCCTGCCCTGTGTTTAGTTATGTTGCCTTGTTCTGAGACACTTTACTCAGATTACTTAAATGCCATGATATATAGATGCTTAAACGGTGCATCTTCAGGCCGAAAAGAAATATTGACACCATGACGTTGATGATATTGTTTTAGAGTCACCAGGGTGGTCTTATGTGGTGGCATGATGGGGCTCTCATTCCGTCATCTTATTGGCCACCTTTGAAAATGCCACTTATGGTGTGTGACCCTGTATGAAGTTTATAAAAAGGAAATAAAACTCAAACCTGAAAGTAATTTAAAATAAAACGTATGGGAATGCAGTTATTATACCCTGAATTACAATATGTCTTTCTTTTTCATCTGTTTTGTGATGATTGATGATACTAACAAAGCTTCTTAGATTTATGTTGAATATCTCTCTGCACTGAAAAAGCAGATGTCTAAGAAAAGTATATCCAAGATATCCTCATATTAATACAGAGGGTGGAAAATGAATGAGTTCGGTGCATCCTTTGCCTTGGGAGAAATAATTAACAAAGTTTATTTCTACGTCTCACCATGGCTTTACAATGATTGTCATGGTAACCAGCATCAGATAACGGCATATAGTATTTGTTACACACAGGCTTTGAGTAACTATTTTTCTGGTCTCCACACTGACCAGAATATCTCAACATAATTGACTTAACGGATGTTTTGTTGTTGCAAGCTCAAGTTGAAGGCATTGCATTTCATTCAAACAAGCTGACTCCATCAGCTCGCGTTGTTCGATCCTACATCCGCACACAAAGCTCTTAAATGTCTAAATAGGGGAGGCAGGCACATCTGTTACAATCACAGTAAAGCTGTCATCATAAACCTTCAACTCTTTCCGGGCGAATGAAAGAAAGTGTTGGACTCATCCGACAGAGGCAATTTTCTCATCTGTTGTAATAGATGAGAAGGGGATGATAAGAAGGAAGTGGAAGTATCAGGTAAGCAATTAAACTGAAGCGCCCTCTTGTCATCCTTTTGCTCATCTCCTTCACTTCCTCCTC